>NW_026067894.1:12919575-13163490 GCF_014885135.2 Alexandromys fortis
GAGACAGGGTTTCTCCGTAGCTTTTTTGGTTCCTGTCCTGGAACTAGCTCTTGTAGACCAGGCTGGCCTCGAACTCACAGAGATCCGCCTGCTTCTGCCTCCCGAGTGCTGGGATTAAAGGTGTGCGCCACCACCGCCCGGCTCTCTCTCTCTTTTTTGAGACAGGGTTTCTCTGTGTAGCTTTGACTGTCCTGGAACTCACTCTGTAGAACAGGCTGGCCTTGAACTCACAGAGGTGCGCCTGCCTCTCCTCCTAATGCTGGGATTAAAGGCGTGTACCACCAACACCTGGCAAGTGGGTTCTTTCTTAAAAACACACAGGAGAGGCCTCTGCAAAAGACACATGCATGCTTTAGCCAGGGAGGCTTTGGCTCAGCTTTCTGGACAAGAATGGCCTCAGTCATGCTTTCTAGCTTCTGCTAGCTCAATGCTAGAGAGGAAAGTTTCACTTTCACTTCCACACTATGCCCAAGAGGATGACTGTGCTATTGGGCAGGAAGTTCTTGAAGCTTCTTTTTTGCTTCTTTCTCCTCTACCTGGCACTTTCCTTTGCATGGAGAAAAAGCAGATCAAAGAGACTTTAAGAACACTTTTTGTCCCCGAACAATGTCTAGAAGGGAGCACTATGTGCAAATATTATCACGGAAGAAATGGACCAATGTATGGCTATCCCTCTAGCCTCCTTTGAATGTCCTTTCTTCCTGGAACTTGCTCTGGATACCCAGGACTGAAAGACTTTGAGACACCTTAGCACTACTGCACCCCCCTTCCTGGGAACCAGGTCCCTAGTAACCAGCCACGCATGCACGGGAGCTTTGAGTACTTTCCACCCCCATTGTAGTCTTTCTTCAAAAGACCTGGACCCTGGAACTGGGGTGAGACGACCTGCAGGTGTTCCTCCTTGTAACTGCCATAACATTGATCAAGTAGAGTTAGCTGACCATTGTATGAACTAGTCAAAACAGTTGACAAATGATTTTTGGACTTTCCCTTTGATTCTGTACTACCCCCTCCCTGATTTTGTGTTTTTTTTTTTCCTTTAAAAGAGCTTGTAATGGACAAAGCAGGTGTCCTTCTCCTCTCGAGGCTGAGGGACCTCTGCCGTGGCAGAATAAAAATTCCTCTTGCTATTGCATCAACCGTGCTGTGAGTGTCTCTTGGGGTGACCTCCTCCTTGGTGGGGCTTTAGGGCCCAACAGGACCTCTGCGTACAAGACTCTGCCCTTTCTAGTCTACATCCCAGTCACATCCACTGGAAGTCCCAAAGGAGGCAGTCAGGGACCTTGATAGCAGGTCTCCCTCCGCCCAGGCTAAAGGCATCTTTATGGTTCATAAGGAGTCTTACGACTTCATTTGTCAAGTGGTCCATGAGATTAACAAGGCCGAACAGCAAAACTCCTAGTGGTCATAGTAATGTGTTTGGGGTTGACCCAGGAAACCAGCTACCCTTTGGCACAGTGGTTTGGGGACTTTTTTCTTTTTTGAGAGACTTAATATATACCTGGCTCAATATTTGATCAGAGTCCTAAACACTGGTAAAGAGGCTTTTCTGGATATCTTGAACTACAAGGGCCGTGTGTCTAATGAGGAGATGTGGCCCTTTGTGACAAGGAGGCTGGGCTCTTTACCTCTAGGAAGGAACTAGAAGGGGGAAGGGCTAAGAATTGGTAACTGGAAGGCAGGCTCCCCAGGGAATCTCAGGCTCCAGAGCATCTGCCCCCTGGCGGCGTTCTTTGGTAGGGCCAGGTAGGTTTACCCCAAAGCAGATTCAGCTGCGGCTGTTGCTTTTTAGCCCTGTGGTTTCTGCTGGTGGTGGTACAACTCACTTCCAGATGTTTTGCTCTGTTTCAAGACATTATGGATGGATTGCTGGTTTAGGGAATGTGGTCATGGGATCTTTGGTGGCTCCCTGCATCTGCTACTTCAATTACATGCCAGGGTTCTCCCGGAGACTAGTGAGTTAGAATTTAGTAGAAGGATTGCCTGGGGATGGTGACTCAGGGCAGAGACTATCCCGGGAGGCAGTCAGAACATGGGACAAGTTGAATTAGGTACTGATGAGAGAGAATAAGGCAGGTTGGGGCCCAGGGATCCTGAAACAGGGGCGAGAAGACCACCGGGATGGGCCTGGACCTGGACTCATTCCCAGGAGTACACGGACTCAGATTCTAGATAGGACTAACACTCCAGGTGGACCTCATTGAGCAGTGCCCTTGGCCTTTGGCTGTATGGACTCTGTCAGAACTGACGAAGGGCCGGAGCGCACTTGGAGCCCCCTCTAGCGGCGCTGTCTTGTGAAAGATGGGCCACAGGCTCCCAAGTTGTAATGTTCTCATGTTCACGGACTATGCTCCCACCAGCCAGCGCCCCTCCGGTGCCCTGCACACCACACTCCATACCTGAGCAGTGGGGGAGGGAGCCTGTCCAGTGTCCATCCAGTCCACACATGCGGGTGGCATTGCCCACCAGAGTTCGCTTGCCAGTGCAGCTGTACCGCACGACGGCCCCCACTATGTAGCTGTCTCCGGACATCTGGGCGTGAGGTGGAGAGCCAGGATGGCCACAGGACACCACTGCGGGAAGAGCGCAAACATCTCAGTGGCTCTGTTGGGGATGGGCCACCATCACTCCACACAGGCTTGCTGTGGGAAGCCAGGAAGGGGAGGAAACCTTGGTATCCGTGGGTATGAGCTTCCATATGGCTCCTGAATCAGACATCGGCAGACAAAGCCCCGCCCATTTCACACTGATTCTAGGTTGGATCTATGCAGCACATAGTGGGTATGCAGTAACGTTGGTAATACCTATGCAGCACATAGTAGGTATGCAGTAACGTCGGTTCCTTTTCTTGTCCCTCCTGCTCATCTCTCCGTTTCCTACCTGCCACAGGGCAGACCCAAGATACGCCCAAGCAGAAAGATGGTATATACAGAACACACAAGAAGCCGACCTTCCTGGGCTGTTTTCATTGGTTCCTTTCTCTGAACTCAAAGTTGCCTCACCAATTGTTCCTAGCACACACCGCCTTCACTCTGCAAATCCCTTTGCCTGAAACATCAACACATAGCTGTGAAGGCCAGGGATAATATCAAGACCCCAGGACTGAGACACACAGGTTAGGGTGCCAGGACTGGGCTTAGTTTCCCCCTTTCTTGGTCAGTGTACCTTGCTTATTGCCTGTGATGTGACAGGCTCCGGTCTGTGTGTATGGGGAATAAAGTTCATGCACTCTTAGAGCTTATAATGGGGACGAGAGGCTAAAATGGAGTAAATGAATAGCGGTGTTACCATAAGAGGCAAAGCCGAGAAAGGGCAGGGGTGTCTGGGGGCAAGCCGAGGGGCGGGGCTGCTTTTAAACAGGGTGGTAAGAATGGTCTCTGTGAGGACAGGTCAGGACTGAGCCATCTGGGGCAAGGACATCAAGGAAGGAGCATGACCTGTGCAGGGCTGAAGCCAGGATGTACTTGGTGTGTATCTTAGCTGCTTTTCTTGTTTCTACCACCAAGTATCTGGCAGAAGCAACTTGAGGGTACAGGACTTACTTTGGTTCAGTTTGAGGGGCTATAGTCCATCATGGTGGGGAAGGCATTGAGGCAGTCAGCCACACTGGGTCTGAAGTCAGGGAGTATAGAGTGGACAGGAAGTGGAACTGGACTATAAATCACCAATGGCCTGCTTCTCGGAGGGAGGTTCTGCCTCTTAAAGCTTTCAGAGAATTCCCTAACAGCACCACTAGCTGGAGACTTGGTATTCAAACCCATGACCCCATGCAGTGCAGGACTTTTTGTATCCAAACCACAGCTGTGTGCAGATGAACCAGGGAAGGGTGGACCAGGGCATGGGGGTGGCACTGGAATCAGGTCATGGTGTAACGTTCTGATTTTATTCTAAGCATAATAAGAAGCACCAGAGGGACATGGCTCAGTTCACGCTATGTCTCAGGATCACACTGGTGGCTCTGTGGAGGGACAATCGGGATGAGGCCGCCATGAAGCTGTTTCAGAGGATGTGATCATGGTTTTGATTGAGTATTGCTGTGAGGCAGGTGTTATGGAATAATCTTTTTGTATGCTATAAGGATGTGTTGCTCTCACTGGTGTTAACAAAGAGCTAAACGGACAATAGCTAGGCAGGGAGAAGTTAGGCGGGACTTACAGACAGGGAGAGAGCTCTGGGGTGAAGAAGGGTGGAGCCGCCAGGAGACCTGGGGAGAAGATGAGCCATGCTGAGGAAAGGTACCGGGTCACGTGGTAGAGTATAGATAAGAAATACGGGTTAATTTAGGTTGTAAGAGCTAGTTAGTAACAAGCCTAAGCTATTGGCTGAGCACTTATAGTTAATAAGTCCCTGTGTGCTGTGTGGTTATTTGGGAGGTGGCTGGTGGGATGGAAAATTCTGCCAAAAGGCAGGAGGATCTTCATAGTCACCATAGTTTCCATCCAGACAGGGCATAAGGCAGGACACTGATGCCGAGAAGGGAAGAAGACCAGAATTCCCCTTATGACTGGAAGCCACTAATGGCTCCAAAGCTTGGCTGGCACACCACATGCAGGCAGTTGTCCAAACAACTTATCATTCATACAAGGGCTGGGAGGACCATGCAAGGGTCCTCGGGCAAGAGAAACATTGACAGTGAGCTGTAAAATCGTTCTCCTACTACACCTAGAAGCAAGGATAATGTCACGCAGACCGGAGGGCTCACAACAGACCGGTGCCCTGGTTGGTGATGGCCACAGCTCAGTAGCCATTCAGGCTTCAGGAGTGCATCTTCGCCTCTGTGTCAGGGAGATGGGGAGGAGCAAGCCCCGAGATTCCCCTTCAGCAGCAGGAGTGCGCATTCCCAAGGGCACCACTCATTCCATAAGACCGAGGGGCCAGCAGCCAGCCCCTCCCCTGGCTCCGCTTTTCTCCATACTGTCCCTGTAGCAGTGAACGCCACTGTCACGCGTGGGGTAGCCCCAGGTGCCAGAGAGTAAAGGAGTGCTCTGTGGATTCACCCACGCAGCCTCTGAACAACCCTATGGGATGGTTAGCCCGGCATTTTCTTTTTCTTTATTAATAGTCGCAAGGAAGGAAACTATTCAAAGTTGAAATGGTAACAAAGACCAGAAAGAAATACATTGTCGAGAGTGACAATGGACCCCATGAGTCAGGGTACTTAAGGGTTCCACAGAGTGTCTGGGGCTCCCTTTCATGAGGACCAAAAGAAAGAGTTCAGTTGCTAGGTGAAGAAGTGTGGGTGCTTCTCTGTTTTGCTTGGCAGGCTTGGATTATGTAAACCGTTTCTCACAGTGCATGTTCTGTCCTATGATGCATTTGATTTTTAGAATATGCATCATTTTCTAAAGAAGCCAGGACGCTGGGAGGACAATGGGTTTCTCCAAAGCTATGTGTTTTGTTCAGTGGCAACGCCAGACTTAGCATCCAGGCTGACCGGGATACTGGCATCCAGACAGACTGGCAGTTCACTTCAGTCCTCCTGCGGAAAGGGGCTCATGTCTTATATGATGGTTTAAAATTAATTAGCAACATGGCAAAATCTAGAATTACCTAGAGGACAGTCTCTGGGCATGTCTGTAGGGAACTTCTGGACTGGGTTAAGTAAGGGAAAAACCCATTTTAAATGCAGTGGCGCCATTCCATGGGCTGCGTTCTGGGCTACATAGAAAAGGAGAAAGTGAGCTGAGACCAGCAACTACTCACTCCTCGCTTCCTCTATGGATGCAGCATGACCAGCTGCCCCAGACTCTTGCCGCCATGACTTCCCTGCCACAGGGAACTGTACCCCCAGACTGTCACCCAAAAGCACCCCCCTTCCTAGGTTGCATTTGTCAAATACTTTGTCACAGCTACAAGAAAGATGACGTGTTATCTTTCTAGAAAATCCAGAAAGAGGTAAAACGACAATATGTCTCACTACACGGTCAGCTCTGCAGGGAGGAATCCTCAAAGGCCTTAAGGGTTCAATGGCAGTACCAGAGGGGATAGGGAACAGCCCCCGTCCAAGAAGAACGTGTGTAAATTGGCATGGCACCTTTGCAACAGGGACCCAAGAAGGGTTCTGATGTCCAAGGAGCAGCCAGAACGCTGCAGTGATATAAGATGCATGTGCACACACAGGAACACATGGGGGTGCCACATGGACACATGGGGGTGATTTGTGATATATCTCCCCACCAGTTACGAAAAGCAAAAGGATCTACTTACAGAGACACTGTGGACGGGGTCGGTCCCAGGTGCCATCTCCCTGGCAGCTGAGCGCCGGTGTGCCCAGGAGGTAGAAGCCGTGGCTGCACTGGTAGGACACAGTGGTCCCGAAGCTGAACCTGTGGGGGCCGCTGGCATGGATCTGCCGGACGCTGTTCTCTTGGTGCCCAGGATCCGTGCAGTTGATGACTGTGATTGGAAGCGACAGTGAGACACTGAGATCCGGTCGTGAGGATGATCTCAAGCTCTGATGGCAGCCCGAGGAAACCATCACGGCTTGAGGACAACAAGCAGGAAGCTGGTCTGGCCTTGAGGCCGCAGCCCTTCCGCTCTGCCTTGGTCACCTGGTCATGGGTTCATCCTCCACGTCCAGGTGGCCACACCTCCCCCGAGGAGCCGGCTTCCCCTCCTAGACCACTCAGTCTCTCTCCCTCAGCGCTCCCAGTGCTGACTGCCCTGCGCTGATTGCTTCCATCCTCAAGGGCCTGGCTGTCTTGCCTCTGTGTGCCTGACCCCTGGCATAGCGTGGCTCCTTCCCAAAACTCATCTGTGGCTTCTTAGGTGATGTTCACTTTTTAAAAGCTATCTATGTGTGTATGCATGTGCATATGTATGTGCACACACGTGTTTGTATGTGAATGTGGATGCAGGGCAACTTTGCATGACCACATTGCCCACCTCCTGTGAGACAGGGTCTCCCACTGGGCAGAGCTCAGCAATTAGGCTAGACTAGCTGAACTGAGTCCCTGGGGCAAGCTCGTGGTCTCTGGCGCTCTAGCTCAGATCCTCACGCCTCCTCAGGCAGAGGCTTTAATGCCTGAGCTGCCTCCCCAGCCCTAAGGTATTTGTTTGACCTTTGATGAGTCTCTGAGGTTTCACAGCTGGACTGTCATGAGAAACCCTTCACAGCCAGTCTAGAGTTATCCGGGAGCATCTGACTTCCTCTCTGCCTCTCTTATCTTCCACCCCTTTCCTCATCAACAGAGCGTGAGTGAATGCAGTTACAAAGGAGCCACAGCAGCAATTTTGCAACCATGAGGAAAGGCCAAGATGTCCCTCAGAGATGATACAACTTCTAAATTCCTTGTTTATGTGAAAAAAGACCCTTTGTGCACACACACACAGGCATGCACACATACATATACGCAGCAGCATTATATGATGATAAATAAGGCTTGCAAGATGAAACTTGATTTCTTCTTAAGACCCACGATGAAGTGTTCCACAACCATATCTAGGGGGTTAATGGCTCCACTTGTACCTTTCACAGCCTCAAGGATTCCTTGCATGAGGAAAATGACCCTGGGACTGAATGCCAATGGCTAGTCCTCCTAGGCCGCAGAAGCCTACAGGGTGGGGGAGACAGCAGGGCAGGAAGGGTGACTCACTTCTGCAGGTGGGCAGTGTGTCACTCCACTGACCGCTGGCCAGGCACTGGGACCTGGCGGCCCCCTCGGCTATGTATCCCGGGTTGCAAACGAACTTGACCACGTCGTTGAGGTTGAACTGGCTGCCCTGAGTGAGGCCGTTGATTGGATTGCCTGGGTGTCCACAGGTAATTGCTGCAATCAGAACAGAAGACAGGTGAGCCTGCCTTCTATTCCACAGCCCCACATCAGCCTCTTCTCCCCTGGGATGCTGCCTGACCTGCATCTGTCTCCAGGGAGAGGAGGCTTTGGCTAGATCACTGAGGATGCGGGACAGGCAGGGTATGCCTCGCAATTAGTATTATTTGCTAACTTTGTGCCAGCTGGGCAAGGGATCATGATGCCCTCACCAAAGCTAAAAACCTTTTGATCTAACTCAGAAGTGTGATGAGTGACATGACAACCTGGGGAGCCCCGACTTTTAAGGGAAGACAGACCAAAAAGCCTACAAGGGGAAGTGAGGAGAGGTCAGAAACAAAGGTCAGCGTAGTTTAACATGAGGTGCAGACAGAGGCGAGGGGACAACCCCAGGCCTTGGAAGATAATCTAAAATGTCAAGTAGTTTAAAGAAGGAAGAGTGCCAGCCTGTGGGTTGACATGACCCAGGCATGTCTTCTGCTGTTGCAGCCCGAGTTCACTGCCTCCCCTTACTCCCAGGCTGCAGACCTTGTTCAGGGACAGCAGGAACAGCCACTGCCACCCGTTGCTACCTCCTATGCACCATTCTGCCCCTAGAGCCCTGTGTTTGCCACCTGCTTCAGAGCTTCGTCTGTGACATCCTGTCTCTTGCCCTGTATCTCTTGGCAGCGGGGCTCAGAACCAGGGCTCCTTTTCATGAGGAGGTTCTTTCTGGCCGGAGCAGAGAAATGCTGGGGGAAGAACTTGACTCAAACTATAGTGGCTTTTGCTGTCAATGAGAGAAGCGGAAGTTGACTGGAGCAGACAGCTGTGATCCTTCACTTGAACTGTCACCTTGACAGAGTGGAGAAACGCCCCAAGTTCAGAAGAGCACATGTCTGCATGCCTCGATGAGGGCGCGTCCAGACATGAGAACAGGGCTGCTCTGACCCAGTGAACAGAACTGATGGAATGGTAACGCTGTAGCAGTTGGGAGGTGGTGGAAAGGAAGAGGCGGGGTCTAGCGGGAGGAAGTACATCATCAAGGGCGGGTCTTAGCGACCCTGGCTTCCTCCTGTTTTGCCTTTCTGGGCATTCTGGCTGCTGTGACATGAACTGTGGGCTCCACCACTGCCTTCCCGTCATGATGGATGAACGCTTCTGAATCCTGGAGCCTAAAATAAATCTTTCTGGTTGTTTATGCCGGGCGCACCGGCTCACGGGGATGAAAGCCCGAGTTCTTATCCCAAGACCTGTGACTTTGACCTAAGTCTAACCAGAGTGCCTTTAGGCTAGTCAGGCACTCTCTACCCAGGCCCTGGCATAAGGCATTTTCATGTGAGCCTCTTAGGTGTAATGAAACGTGTTTGATGTAGACACATCTGGAAGGAGGGCTAGATATGGATTGGTTTCGCTTTCTGTAAACTCAACACTGAGGAGGTCGCTAAGGCTGGTTTTAGACATTACTGTGGAGCGGCCTGCTTGTCTGGTGGCCTGCTCCATGTATGAGGAGTTAGATGAAGAGGAGCAATTAGAGACAAAACTTTGCCTTACAACAGTGAAGAGCAAAAACCCTTGCATTTTACATAAAGGCTCACTTTAGGGAACTCTAAAAAGTGAAGAATTTTCCAAATTACTTGTAGGTAGCAGAGGATCATGGTGCCCAAGTAAACCCCCCCCCCAAATGCAAATTAACAAGAACAAATAAAAGAACAGAAAACCCAGGCCTGCGACAACCAGGACAGGACTGCCCTGGGCTTTAAACTGCCTGGGAGTTGAAGAATTAACAGGCCAGGCACAGCAGGCCTGAGCCAGACCTTAACACTATAATCTAGGAGGAGTAAGAGTAGAATGGATGCATTCAGAGACCCACAGGATATCCAGGGAAGCCGTCATGTAGCATTCAGCCCTCAGAGAAATATCAGACTTCAGAGACAGAGTGAAAACCAAGCAGAGTCTCCCTGAAAACCACCCAGCGGGAACCTAATGCACGTCTGCAGGTTGAATGTTCAGACGGAGCGAGGAACAGTGGTTGCTCAGGGAAGGGCGAGCGCAAAAAGGAAACGCTGGTGTGATGATCCAAAGGTGCAGCCCCACAGGACTAGTGACAGTGACAGAGCCTGGGGCCCAGGGCACAGCACAGCGCCTGCAGTTAACAGCGCTGTATTGTGCACTGGACTTTTCCCAAGAGAGTAGGCTTCAGGCATGCTTCCCATCCGCACGAAAGAAAGGAAATGATATTGTAGTTTTCTCGACAGCTGTCATCATTTCCCTATGGACATGTACACTGAAATGTGTTTAAATAAATAGAATAAAAGAGGCATGGGCGTACATGAACACATGTAGTAACAAAAACTGATAAAATTATGATGGAAGAATATTTTAGAAAAATCAAAGAAATAACTTGTGATCAAGAATTTTATGGCCAATCCGTCTGCCTTTCGAGTGACGGGGAATAGAAAGGAGTTGCAAGCAAGCAAGCAAGCATACCTTTGTGCTGGTACACACCTATCACACCAGTGCTCAGGAGCTGGGAGGACAAGGACTGCAAATTTGAGGCTACATAAGGAGACCTGGTGCTAAAATACCAAGGGCTGGGGATGCGGCCTAGTGTCAAAGTGCTTATTTAGTACACACCAGGTCATGGGTTTGATCTACAGCAATCGCTTGTGCGCGCGTGCGCACACACACACACACACACACAATCACCACTAGTAGCAGCAGCAGTAGCACACACACACACACACACACATGCAAAACCCATGGAGGAACTTGAAGAAGACTATGTAAAGTGTTGTGCTGAAGATTCCACTAAAGATTAAACTTGACCCCACTGGGAAATAACTGGGAAGGCTTCAGCGGTATTGGTGATGAATTTAACCGTGGGCCCAAGAATAAAGCAAAAGCGTGGGGGAGCAATAGATTTATAATACATGAGGTCCAAAATAGATGTTCCCAGCCTTGACCGAGTAGAAGAAAGGCACTGAGAATGAGAAGCGGAATGGGGAGCATGTTGTGCAGCCACTATGTGAAAGTTCAAGGACACTAGTACTGACAAACTAGGTAACAAAGGGTTTAACAGGAAAACGGGGAACAGGTGGCATTTCGGTGTGACAAGTCCAGGGGCAACAACAAAGATCCAAATATCAAAAGAGAACGACACATCATGATGACAGAAAACACAAGAGAATTAGGGCCACACATGTAAGACATATCAACCTATATGCATGACTTTAACCTATGGACAGGGAGATTTTCATGTTGGCCTGGGAAAGGCCAATTTAATAGATGTGCCTGCCATTTGGGGACGGTCCAAGATGTGCCAGGAAATAGTGTGGCAGTTGGAATTCTTAGTCTGAAATCGAGAAAAGTAAAATTCATGCTAAAAAATATTAAAAGCGATGAAGAAGATGATTTTCAAGGTGAGAAGTCAGAATTTGCAACTATAGCAGTTGTGAATATATATGCGCCATATACAACATGGAAACTACTGCGGGAGAGGCAGGGACAAATGGAAATGCACCGATCACAGAAAACCTTAAACATGCCTCTCAAAGAAAACAGCTCAAGTGGGCAAAAGGCAGTAAAAATGCAGAGGACGTAATTTATAAATTTATGCCTTTTAGGAATACACCTGTCCTTTTGTATAGCAGAATTATCCACAATGCTCATGTTCTCCGGGGCATATTGGACATTCGTAACAACTGATCAACTGTTTTACACAAGACAAGTATCAATAAATTTCAAGAAATAGAATTATTGTTCATAATGAACATATAATAAAATCAAAAGAGACCTCTTTGGTTTAGAAATAAAAAAAATTATTCTATTAAAATCTTCCAGGTGTTGGGAGCAATTAATGACAAATTAAAAAGCTTCTAAAAATAAGCATTTATTATTAGTATGTATGAGATACAATTAAAACAGTTGATCAGAAGAAATTTTATTGCTCCAAATGTTTACAACCATAAAAATGACACAAAATGAAAGAATGAAAATGAGTGAGGTTGCCTGGATAGGCTTCTGTTATTTGCTCCCTGTATATGCATGCGTGTAATATAATTTGCACACAAACTAGAAAATGAACCAAAAAAGTACATTAGAAGAAATCACAAGGGAATAATAAAAAACAGTGAATGACAGACATAGAGACCTGAAGAAATGGATGTAGTGATCTTATCTTTGGGGGTAGAAAGAATATACGAAACCTTTAGCTAAGAGGTAAAGGGAGGAAGCCCGTGTTGGCTAGGGAGAGGGGCTGCCATACTTACGCACACAGAAAGGGGTCTTGCCCGACCAGTGATGATCCTGCTGGCAGATGCGCACAGACATGCCAATCAGGCGGAAGCCAGCGCTGCACTGGTACACCACGCTGCCTCGGTAGTTGAAGTTCTCCCCATTGATGTGCCCGTTGACAATGGGCTCTGGGGTGCCACAGTGTCCAGCTTTGGTGGGATGGGGGAAGAGAGTCCATCAAAGAGAAACTCATAGAAAGTGGGGTGGAGCTTAGGTGGGTTCTAGAGAAAGGACCAAGTACTCAGCCATGCTTCATGCCCCCCCCCCTTCCCCAGAGAACAGTGATCCAGGAGTGACTTCAGGAACTCCAGATGGGACAGGAAGGGTATTGTGGGCACGTTGGTCCCCAACACCAAGGCTACAGTCCGAATTACCAGGCACAGCGTTTGTGCACAGATCACCGCTCCTCCTAGTCTCTGGGGTTCCTATGGTTTGAGTATGTCCCTAAAGCTTCATGCATTGGAAGCTTGATACCCAGTCTCTAGGAGGTGGGGAGGAGTTAGGATATGACCAGGAAACTTGTTCCTCTGCCCCTGACTCTGTCATTGTGGGCTACTTCACCACAGTCCAGAGAGCAGAGGCCAAGGGATCATGGGCCCCAAATTCTAGAACCGTGAGGCAAGATTAATCTTCCCTTGCTATAAGCTGATTATCTCATGCATTTTATCATAGTGCTAGAAAATAACAGAGGGACCATCCCCTGGGTCCCTACTGTCTAGTGAGTATCACAGCCTAGGTAAAGCCATCACAGTTTGTCCTTCTGGTGACAACCGTGCAAGACCTGACGCCTGGCCAAATTCATTCTTTCTGTGTGTCACCTCAGTGAGTTACTTTTATTAAATAAACCTTGGGCACAGTAGTTTGCTGGCATTCCTTCAGCCCCTTTGACTGTGTAACAGTGGCTCATAGCTGTATCTCAAGCGAGTGCCCCTGAAAGCGGTTACTGGCAAGGACCCTCTGTGCCCTGGAGGTCATGAGCGTGTGTCCCAGGAACAGATCACCCAATCTGCTCTGCTAGGCTCATATTGTTGAGACCCTCCTTGGGAACTGGGAGAGTCCAGAAAATAATAACAAGAGATAAAGCTCAGTCAGGGAGTACATTAGCCCTGGGAGCAGTGGAAGCTCTCTCCTTTGTAAGCTAGTTGTTTGTGAATGCTCCTGCCATTTGTTGTATACATTAGTGTGTGTGCATGTGTGTATTATAATATGCATACATATATAATATGGATAATTCAAAACAATCCTCCAATAAATAATATAAAGGATATTTTAGGTGCGTTATAAGAATGTGTCTCTATAGGGTAGAGGCCAGGCTACACTGGTCATCCTAGGGACTAATTAGATGAGGGGTTCTTCTGATAGAATGTAGACCCCCAGAAACTAGTCTTCTTATTCTTTTGAGTTCCCCAAGGGAACCTAGTCCCCAGATTTAGTCACAGTGGATGCCTGAATGTTGGTGCTTGGAGTAAGTAGGCAGGTAGGGTGGGGCTGGGGCCACTCACCAAGGCAGCGGACTTCAGAACCACTCCAGAGCCCATTGGCCAGGCACTCCCGTACCCTGGAGCCCACCAGCGTGTATCCAGAATTGCAGGAGAAGATGGCGGTTGCCCCGTAGACAGACATTGTTCCAATGCGGTGCCCACTTGGAGGTGTGGGGAGCTCTCCACAGGAGATGACTAGAAAGACCATAAAATGCTCAATGAAGCAGTTCCAAGACGTGACATGAGTCACATGCTGAATAGCATGGAAGCAAGTAATGACCAAAGCCAAGGACCGCCTCGCCTTCCTGAGGGTGACCAGAACGCACTGTGACGCTGACTTGCCCCATCAAAAGGTACCCCAGGAACTCAGGCTCCATCTCTGGAGACAAGGCTCAGGCTCTACAGGTGACAAAGGCGGAGCCATGGCTAGGAGGAGATGGTGAGTCTGTGGTGTGCTCAGGGCAGACAATGACATCAATCTTGTCCTTTTCTGATAGGGCAGTGATAGCCTCACAGTCCTCCTCAAGGGAGCACGCCAACATCACAGTCCTCCTCAAGGGAGCACGCCAACAGCCTCCGGCTGAAGTACAAGGTGCAGCTTGGCCACCGAGGCTATGCCGCAGTGAGGCTGCTCCACACTCAGGACTGCTTGCTACTCTGTCAGAAACACGGTATTGCAGCACAGGGCTTTCCCTTCTGGTCTGTAGGAGACCCAAGAACACACACACCAATTCTCTAGGTATCGGGGACTGGCCTTTGAGAGTCCAAGAACCAAAGGAAAGCTAAGCGATGGAGAGGAGGCAGACAGACTTGGGCGGTCCTCCATGCTCCCTCCTTCCCCCCTGTACACACCCAGCTGCAGGTCTTATCATACATGGATCATGACCTCTTTCTCTTGTCTCTCTAGTAGACTGTAAGCGGCTGGCAGGCAAGAGCCATACCCTGTTTTATTTAAATCATGGTGTGTGTGTGTGTGTGTGTGTGTGTGTGTGTGTGTGTGCATGTGTGTGTACACGTGACACTGCACGTGTAGAGGTCAGAGGGAAACTCCAGGTATTTGTCCTCGCTTTCCAGTGTGACAGGGTCTCATTTCTGCCACACACACCAGGCTAGCTGGCTCCTGATTTCCAGCTACTCCTCGGTCTCCGCCTCGGGTCTTGCCGTGAGAGTGCTGGGATCATGAACGCACTCATTACCACGACCCACTTAACTTGGATCCTCAGACCTGCATGGTAAGCTGTTTGCCCACGGAGCCATCTCCCCAGGCAGGCCACAGGCTTTGATTTTTGTACCTGTCTGGTACCTGGCATATAGTTGGACCCTAGTGAATGAGTTAATCAGAGCACGCTGAGCTGGAGGTTTATTAAAACGGAGCTTTTAGTAAGATGACACGGGGCTAAGAAGCAAGCCTTTTCCCAGCTCCGGATGCTAGGTGAGTGTCCAAAATGAGGTATGCTGCCCTCGCTGGGGGTTACCCCTCAATCTACCCCATGTATATGAAACAGTTCACGAAGGAACTGCAACAGTTCACGAAGGAACATGCAAACGGGCCCAGTCCGTCCTCAAGCTTACTTTGACAGGTAGGCATAGACTCTCCCAGGCTCCATCTGCCATTGGCCTGGCAGCGGATGACCCTCTGGCCAGTGTAGTAGTAGCCGGGGTCACAGATGAGCATCAGCTGGGCCTGGAACTGGTACTGGGTCTCATAGATGAGCCTCCACCGGCCGTGTTCCACACTGATGCTGCTGATATCGGGACAGGTCACAGCTGGGGGAACAAGGAGCAGGGACGAGAATGAGCTAACTGGTAATGGAAGACATCACAGAGTGTAGCACGAGGGACTGGGGGAACTCAACACGGTAATGATGAATCCAGGAACATTCGGTTCCTAGGCAGGTTTGATGAATGGATGAAGAGGGCTGGGGAGGAGGATGCAGCAAGTGGGGAGCATAGATCTATAAAATAAAAGGATAAGGCTGGCATTGTGCCAGGATCAGTTACTGGCTGTGCACTGCCCATTCCATTGCTCAGGTTCCAGGACATCCCCCCCCCGCCCCGCCCTACCCCGCCCATTCTCTTTTGGATGCCTGTCAAATAACCCAAGCTAAGGTGGCTCTGAAATTCTGATTCTCTTGCCTTCATTTGTGGGGTGCTGGGATTCCAGGCAGGAGCTACCACCCTCAGATTATGCTGCGTAAGCACTCTGTTAACTGAGGTGCATCCCCAGCTGGAGATCTCTATTGTTTTTCCAGAAATCTGGATATTTGTTTAAATTTTCTTGATTATAAAATCTTAAGAAGTAATATGCACACTGTGCACACATATGTATACATGCATATATCTACTTTTTTGTTTGTTTGTTTTTTTGAGGCAGAGTTTCTCTGTGAAACAGCCCTGGCTGTCCTGGAACTCGCTCTGTAGCCCAGACTGGCCTCAAACTCACAGAGATCCGCCTGCCTCTGCCTCCCGAGTGCTGCGCAACATGTACTACAACCACCCAGCTATATGTACATTTTTAATGAAGCAAACAAAATAAAAACCTGTACACTGGACTGAATATGGCCTATTTGTCTTTGATCCTCACTGTAAAGTTCTGTGATCAAGGGACATTCATGCAGCTTAGCGGTCATTCTAAGTGCCGTAGTGGTTTATGAAAACACCCTAGATCATCACGGTCCTTCAATGTTCTGAGAGTAACTCGAAATGGGGACCACAGTTGGTAGCCGCCCACCTTCCTCCTCCCTGAGTCCTCTAAGCCCTAACCCCCACAGGTTCTTAGCTCCCTACTGAACTCAAAGCCCATTCTTACAGGGGTCTTTTCAGCTGCATCCCCAACTCCTGCCACCTGCCACCACTGCCCCTCGACTCACGGACACACTGTGGGGGGACATTGCTGTTGCTCCACAGGCCGGTGTCCAGACACTCTGTGGTGGCCTCGGCACCCGTCTGGAGGAGGTAGCCTTCATTGCAGCTGTACACAGCCTTAGTCCCCACCGTGTACTCCTTGCCAAACACAATTCCGTTTTTGGGCGCGTCAGGGAGACCACAGGAAAGAGCTGGTAAAGGAGAAAGGATGCCGTGAGCACTTCTGACTCAACACGTTCCAAGACTACACTTTCATAGTTCCCCTTAAGGCTCTACAACTTGAGTAAAGACTAACAAACAAAAGAGGCCCCGCGAAGAAAGACAACAGGGAACTGTCATTAGAGATCTCAGAAAAGAACAAACCGGAGGATGGGACAGAGAGAGAAGTGTGTTCACAGATTGAATACAAGGAAAAGGCTGCAGCTCAAAACCCACAGGAAGGAGACCCACAGAAAACTTCCTTCCATTCTGCTCCATGGGTGCGGTGTCAAGGCATCCAAGCCTCTGCTTGCTGAAAAGAACCAAGTGTCCCCTCTTCCTTAAGGTGTGGGACAGAGTCCCTTGAAAGAGTCAGGAGTGCCAAGGTGGCGGTTAGTTAGCTTTCCAAGGGGTGCTCTTTTTAATAAAAATTTCTCATTACATTTGATTTAATTAATTAATTGTGTGTGTGTGTGTGTGAACATGTGTACTTGCTTACATGGGGATTCAGAGGAAAATTCTTTCACCGCGTGGGTCAAACTCAGGTTGCGCGGTTCAGCTGCCCCATGGGATTTAGGGTCCCTCCACCTGAAGGTTTTCCGCTCATCCCTGCTGTGTACCAATACCCAGATTTCACTCATGGGAGAAACTTTATGGGCAAAGACAGCTACACAAAAGAAAGGAACTCAACCACCTGCTACCTAGCTTTTACTTGTTCAATACGGACAATCAGAGGTTACTACACAGATGGAAGAAACCAGTGGTGTCAATGTGATGGAAGTAAGACTAAACACCTGGTGGATGGCAGCAGGGAAAACCCCTCCCAGGAGACAGAGCTAGAGAAACGGGAGGAGTGGGATTGCTGCACTGGGCAGGCAGGGGTCTCCTGAGGTTAAGTGACACACGACATTCATGAAATGAGAAGAGAGAACTTTGAAGAGAGCAAAGGAAGGGTTCCTTCAAACTGTCAAAATACACAGGAAGTCAACGTATTGGATATTAAAAATAAAATATTTTTTATTTTTAATAAATAATAAATAAATAAGACCCAAAAGGCAGAGTGAAAACAGGAAAAAGGGACCAAACACGGAAAGGATCAGTCCAAGGTCTGATGTTTAGCTGCTTAGAGCTTTAGAGATAGCAGGAAGTGGGTGGATGAGCAGAATGATCCTGAAAGAACATTTCCAGGAGCTGAAGAGAGACACAAGTCTTCAGGCTGAAAGGGAATCAAGGGGACACAAAGGGGACCATTGAGAGGTCGAGGGGACCCTGTTGGAGGATGGGAATCAGGCTGACCCTTCTCCTCACCTGTACAAGGTATCCAGAGAAAATTGAACAAAGCCTTCAGGTTTGTGAATGAAATTATTTCTAACTAGAATTTAATCTAGTCGCCCTGCTAAGCATATATGAGGGCTAAAGTCATTACACCTTCCACACACTTAGAGACTTGGAAAGTCTTCCTCTCATGAATCCTCTCTGAGAAGTCTACTTTAGGGAATTCTCTACCAAAAACAACACAAAAACCAAGAAACTGGAAAACAAAGGAATAGAAATAGATGGAGTGTGGAAGCGGATGCTTCAGACACGTGCCGCAGCGTGGTGAGGTCTGTGGTTGGATAGATTTACTGGAGGAATATGCATAAAGAAAGATGAACAAAACTGTGAGGACTTGCTACCATCCCTTACCTACAACTGCTGGTCTAGAGTTCAGACCCTTTCCCTTCAGATCCAGAAGAAGCTCTGGCAGCCGAAAGGCCCCTAATGGTGGCCAATGGTAATGCATGACTCTGCTGAACTTACCAGAATTTCCAGAGGTCCTAGTCTAGGACTCCATTATGATGAGGGAAGGTTGGCTACCCAGGGGTAGGGAGGTGTTTGGGACACAAGAGAGAAAAAGGATTCAAAAATTGGTTATGGTGCCAAAAGATGGGCGTAGGGGTGGCAATTTGGAGCTCACAATGAATGACGAAGCAGGAAGCATCTAAAGACATGGCTCATCTAATGTCTAGACAGCAAGACTGAGCTCGAGTTGGACTGGGTCAGCTAAACCGCCATAGCAGGTGAACTAACTGCTCTGCTTGCCTGAGCCCCCCGCCCCAGGCAAAATTACCAGATCCCTATAGATGTTCTGCTTGGGGAGCAACCAGAGGCAGTGGTGACAGCCCCTGCTCATAGCCCTGGTCTGACCCCAGCTGGTACAGACAGCTGAGAAAACAAGATAACTCCCTAGCTGGGGAGCTTGCAGCTCAATGGGTGTCCTTACCCAAAGGTAGGAGAGACACTCTGAGGGTAGGAAGTTTGAGGAGATAAAAGGACAAAGCGTTTGGAAGTTCTCGCGGGATGAGGTATAGGGGAGAGTGGGCGTAGAGAGGGCAGTTGGCTGAAGTCATGAGTATGCAGTGTCTCCTAGAGAAGCCATGGCTTGAAAGCAGGGACAGAGGACAGGCAGGATGCCAGGCTCTTCCAGTTTCTAAGCCATGCCAGAAATGGTAGCGGTGGGGGATTAACACCCTCTATTTGTGAAGGGGCTATGTATATGTTTCCAGGAGAACCCTCATTGAAATGGAGGAGGAAGGGAGACAAGCCTGCTGGGGAGTAGGTGGGGGCATTTACTTCTTGGTTGTGGAATATGGGTTTCAGGGAATACAGCAGCTGAGAGAAAGGGTGTGAAGAAAACTTGGGGTAGAGAGCCGGGGGTGAGGACACAGACCCAGAGGGACAGGCTGAGACCTAACCGAGACTAGACACTTGGACATTTCCAGATGGATTCTGGACTAGAGTTGTCCAGGCTGATGCCAATCGTATCTGCTGTGTGTGGCAGCTAGTCCCTCTGCAGAATATTTTTGGTCTTTTCCAAAGCAGACACGGGTTAGGAGGTTGTGAGGGTCAGAGGTAACGGATGTCATTAAAGACGTCAGCCCACTGGGAACCATGAAATGTCAAATCAAACAGCAGTGCCTCCTTGGTCCACAGTGGGTGACACTTCTTCTTTCTCCTGTGTAGCACATGATGCTGAGGCCCAGAGAAAGCACTTTCACTGCCGCTGGGAGAGGTGTGCATGAGGAAAGGAGTCTGAGCAGGCACAAGGCATTCAAAGCTGCACGTATGTCTGCTGTGGCCCAACAACCTTCTCCCGGGAATTTCATTTGAGGAAATGAATAGGAATTCTCATAATGACATAATTATAACTATATGATAACAACATACATAGACGCGGAATGCTCATAGTGATAGAATTATAACTATATGATAACAACATACATAGACGCTCAAATGACCCACAGTAGGATGACACCTAAGTAGATGTCAGCTTTCCCATAATGCTATGCAGCCATCAACAATAATAACAAGGAAGTACTGGCAACCATCTGTGAGATGTTAATTGGTATTTAGAAAGAGGCACCAAAAGAGGCACTATATTATTAATAGTAGCGATCTCAGGGCAGAATCATGGTTCATTTTCACTCTTTTCCTTTGTGCTATTTGCTATTCTTACTTTTCCAGATGTCTAGTCTGGAAGTATATATTGTTTTATTCGTGTGTATGTGTGTGTGTGTGTTCAGATGCACATGTGTGTAGAAGCATGTGGAAGCCAGAGGACAGTGTTAGTTGCTCTTCACAGGTATCATCCTAGGTTTTTGAGGCAGCATCTCACCAAGCAGGCCAGGTTGAAGCCTCAAAGATCCTCCTGTCTCTGTCTCTCCATCAATGAGATCCCGAGCACGTGCCACTACGCCTGGCTTAGGTATACACAGGTTCTACAAGATCAAACTCAGGTCCCAGGCTTGCAAGGCCCGCCCTTTACTGACTGGGCAGTCACTCCAGTCCCAGCCCCTGTGATATTTCATCATGACAAGAATGCATGTTCTTTTTTTTTTTTTAATACTTATTTATTATGTATACAGTATCCTGCTGACCAGACTTCATTACAGATGGTTGTGAGCCACCATGTGGTTGCTAGGAATTGAACTCAGGACCTTTGGAAGAGCAGGCAATGCTCTTAACCGCTGAGCCATCTCTCTAGCCCAAGAATGCATGTTCTTATAGAGAGGGAAAAGGCCCCATAAATCCTGAAAGGTAATGCATGTAGACTGAATGGCAGATCTCAGGGTTCGCTTGACTCCTTTGCTTTAGGAGCTCCCTGCCTTAGGGGAGTCCTTAACTGCTAGGAGGAGGCAGGTCCCTTTTTACCATGGGATTGCTGAGCCCCGCCTCCTTACAACACTTCCTCTTCCTGTCACTTCAAGGCCTCTATCATTGTCTCTCCTATGGGGCTGGGAGCAGAGCCCACTGTGCATGTGTGACCCCCAGAGCTGGATATGCACAGCCCCCGAGCAAATGTTTGCTAAAGGAATGACGCCATCACCAGACCCCGGGAGACTCACACATGGCCCGGATGTACAGCTCCTGAGACCAGCCCCAGGTGGCTGCTTTAGCCCCTGCTACTCACCTTGACAGAGAGGAATGGCCTCACTCCACAGGTGGTAGCCTTGTGGGTGCCGGGTGCAGATGGCCATGCTGTGTCCCACCAAACGGTAGCCCCTGTCGCAGCCAAAATGGATGGAGCCGCCTGGCTGGGTGGTGGTCTGGCCCAGGATGAAGCCGTGGAGCGGAGCCTTAGGCAGGCTGCAGTAGGGAGCTGAGGAGTGAGAGGAGGCTAGGCTGAGAACAGGGGTGTCAGACTATAGCTGCTGGAGCAGGCAGGCTGCCCCATAGCAGCTCCCCGCCTCCTCCAGCTCGTTTCTGCGGACAGAGCCCAGTTCTTTGCTATTGAGGAAGGCCCGAGTTGTTGACACCGAACAACAGTGAAGTAAAGCCGGAACAGGAGCAAACAAAACAAATCAAAACAAAGGGTAATTGAAAACGACACCACCAACAACTTGTTCGGTAAATCACCACGTCTCTGAGTTGCTTTCTACACCCTAGCGACCACAGGCAACCTTGTAAAGTGGGCCCCAATGGGACTGGTTTCCTAAACGTGTGACGACCCAGCAAGTCACCAAAGCTTGTTTAATTCTAGCTTCCTGCCTGCAGTCTACAATACCTCCCTCACAGGTGCTCGCAGAGAGAGAGAGAGAGAGAGAGAGAGAGAGAGAGAGAGAGAGAGAGAGAGAGAGAGAGAGAGAGACCCAATGCATGGGCCACTTAGTGCTCAATAAATGGCCGTTCTCTGTTGCTCTGTTGTGTTGGGGTGCCAGGGGATCTGGGATAGACATTTCCCAGCAGGGCTCATTCCCCGTACCCCCAGCGTATGGCTTTAGCATATTTCATTCATTTATCCCGTGAAGAGTTCTCAGGAGTCCATTCAGTGCCAGCTGCTGCTCTACTGTGAGGGAAGCAAAGGTCCCAGCTGGAGAAAACTCACGCCACAGCCCCTGCCTGCCGGGGATCCTTGCGCTGTGTGGTGGCAGCTATCATTGACAACTTGACAAGGCCTAGAAGAACCTAGGGGACAACTGTGTGTGCTGCGGTGAGGGAGCTGAGGTGGGAATGTAGGCAGCCCCATTCCCTGGGCTCGTCCTAGACAGGATGAAAGGGCCAAAGCCAGCTGAGCACCAGCAGCGTTCTTCTCTCTCCGCTTCCTGACTACAAAGGCAAGGTGACCAGGCGCCTCAGGCTCCGGCCACTTTCCTAGCATCATGACAGACGGTATCCCCAAACCGCGAGCCAAGATAAACCACTTCCTCCTTAAGTGGGTTTAGCCAGGCATTTAGTCATGGCAACAAGGAAAATAGCTAACACTGTGAGGGGAGGACGATCCAGGGGCCTCACATCAGCGCCCCTTCCCCCCATTTGCCTGAGGGTCTCTGCCTGGGTTTTCCGGATAGATTAGGGATGAGCAGATTAGGGACCACAGAGAGACCTCTGGCTTCCTGTCTGAAGGCTGCGGTTCTGTGTGGGTAGAAACGATGCTTTATTAAATGTGCTCTGAGCTGGAGAGGAACTAAGAGCACTGTCTGTTCTTTCAGAGGACCCGGGTTCAATTCCCAGCACCCACATAATAATAGGTCACAACTCTACCTCTACCTCTAGGGGATCTGATGCTCATTCTGACCTGGCCAAGCCCCAGGCATACATGTGGTACACAGACATATATGCAGGCAAAACACCCATACATGTAAATGTGTGTGCTCTCCCGCTATGCCGCCTGTGTTGGGCACATCTTGAATCTATGTACTTCCTTCACCCAGAATCCTGATATAAAATATGCTTAGTCACTGCGACAGACACAGGGGTAAGTCACACACGTCGGCTGTGTCTTAATTATTAAGTACCAATTGCTGTACCGTGTAATGAATTTCTTTTCTACATGGCATATGTACTGTAATTACAACTGACTCATTCCTTCCAAACACATTAGTCTCCGAGCAGGAAGGCAGAGGGAACTCCTTAAGAGCTCTTAGCTCCAAATTTAACAGCGGCGGCAGGAAAATGCCAGCTTCCCGTCACAGGGGCAGCCTCCAGGAACTCAGTCCTGAACTCCCCAGGGGGTTATCTTGAAGTTTCTTTTAAACCGAGGCCCGAACAGTTCAGTGCTTTGTCCAATAACCCTATTGCCAGCTAGCAACACAACAGATCATGGGGTCACCAGGCGTCTTCTCCCCAGCCATGGGCATCTGGGAGAGGATGGAATCTGCAGAGTAAACAAACTTTGAGGGGAGTCAAGGCAGGCCTCCTCTCAGCTCCATCTGGTCAGTTCTTCCCACACCCAATGGTTCTGCAGAACTACCCATGGGTCCTTACAGTGTGGGCTGGTCTCGCGATGAGGGGACCCAGGAGAAGATATGGACAAACGGTTCTTCAGGCCGAACTTGATGGCGTGATGTTCTGCTATCAATATTCGTGTGTGTGTGTGTGTGTGTGTGTGTGTGTGTGCATGTGTGTGTTCTTCAGTGTGTGCAGGTGCAGGGATATGTGTGTGTAGAAGGTTGAGGTCAACTCACATGTCATTCAGGATGCCATCTACTTTATTTTTTTGAGGCAAAGTCTCTCCCTGGGATCTGGGGCTCACTGACTAGGCTAGGCTGGCTAGCCAGCGAGCTCCAAGGATCCCCCTGCCTCTGTCTCCTAGGGGTGGGATTACTATTGCATGCCACCACACCCAGCTTCTTACCTGGGTCCTGGGGGGTTGGACTAGGGTCCTTGTGCGGCAAATACTTGGCCTACTGGGTTATATTCCTGGCTCCACTACTCTTTGAAACTTTGTCTAATACTTATCCGGCATTCAGGCGTGTGGTGGAACCCCCACGATCCAAAGGCATCCCTTGCAGCCTCCAGGACTAGCAAGCACCGCCAGCAGTTCACTGGACTGCCCTTCCGAGAGACATCAAGGTTTCGGCTTATCAAACAGATCAGCGGTCCCCACAACGAGAGTTCAGAGAAAGTCTATTTTCTCCATCTAATTGTATCCCAGGGATATTTTTTATCAAAGGCCTGGCCTTTGATCTCACCATGCCCAGACGATATGTCTTTTCAAAAGAGAGAGAGAGAAAAAAAAAAGAGTGAAATCCCGCCAATTGCTGCAGTGTGGACGGAAGTGGAGGACATAATGCTAAATGAGTCAGGCACAGAAACACAAACCTATGCGTTCTCCTTCATGTGTGACAGCTAGGGAAGCTTGATTTTACACAAGTAAAGAGTAGGACAGGGGTCACCAGAGCTTGGGACCAGTAGAAGGCAGAGAGAGCGGAATGAGGTTGGTTATCAGGCCCCAAAATAGGAAGGGCTAAGTTCTCATGTTTTGCAGCACAGAAGGGCAACTGTAGTTCATAACCCACTGACTACACATTTCAAAAGTGGTAGAGAAATGGATTTCAACAGTCTCCAACACCAGGAAATAAACTTGTGAGTGATGAGTGTGCTAATTGCTTCCTCTGATCATTAGGACTGCATGTGTGCATGAACATGCTGTATTGTACACCTCACAGACGTGTCCAAGTGTCAGCGGTAATGAAATGATAATAACGAAAGAGATATGGCTTGTGTGACAGGAGAGGGTTTTCTCTGCTCCCTACCCTATGTGATTCTGGGTCTTGGAGTTGTTCCATCAAAGGACTTCTAGAAATATTTCCTAACTACTTAAGGGGCGAGGCTCCCCCTGGCTCTCATCGGGTCTCATATTGAATAGTTACAATCCTGGAGACCAAAGCGGGGAGTATGAGAAGAAAGGTGTGGAAAAGGATCTGGACATGAAGAGGTAGGAGGCCGCCTCCAATCTCCTTTGTGCAGTGTGGGATGAGGGAGACAGAGGGCAGGAGGAGGCTGTCCCGCCTACGCAAGGAAGGCTGCTGCCTTTTGATTCGAGGCACCACGGCATCTTTGTATGTTTCCGGTGAGACACTTAAGAGGTCCAGAGTGAAGGCCTCCTTAGAAGTTCTCATGGCCAGGGTGGAGAGATGACTCAGTGGTTAATAGCACTGACTGCTCTTTCAAAGGTCCTGAGTTCAATTCCCAGCAAACACATGGTGGTTCACAACCATCTGTAATGAGAACTCATGCTCTCTTCTGGCCTGCAGGCCTACATGCAGGCAGAACATTGTATACATAATAAATAAATCTTATATATATAAAAAGAAGTTCTCATGACCTACTTACCTGAATACCGAATCTTAAAACCCTTCCGATTATAGGCGTGGTCAGATGACCAGCGCAGGTACACAGAGTTGCTTGAGCTGGTGACAATCAGGGGAGCCGAGTAATTCCCGCTGAGAGCTTTCAGCAGAGGACTTTGTCCTGAGGGACCTTGGGTGAGAAAGACACCGGGTTATAGGCCATTCGAAGTCTAGAGAGAGGTGTAAGCATAGACTCAGCTGGGGTGGCTGGATGGCTTTGCATCTGGCGGCCTTGCTGAAGGATTCTTCTTTTATCCTCCCTTATCTGGAGCAGTGCTCTGGAGCTAGCAAGTGAGAAGAAATCTATTTGCTGTTTGCCAGGGTCAAGTACTTCGTTGATGGAAGTGTTGGTTTTCAAGCTGGGGACCCTCTTCTGATTTCTCTTGTGCGTGCTCAAAGTAGCATGGTGCCCACCATACAGAAATTTAGTTTATTGAACAGGTATATGGAGAGAGCCATGGAGCCTGAGGAAAGTGATAGCTCCCAGGGTCGTAAGTAATAAAGCTTCCCAACATGCCTTCCCAAGGCTCCCTAGGGAAGTGCCTTCTTCTGTGCCCTATCTTAAATGTCTGGATTGTGTCTTGGGGCTCCAGTTCAAGGAGCATAACAGAAACCTGGGAAACTCGTAACCCAGGATTTATCGTCCTGGAGAAGACTGTGAGTGAAGGTTCCCATACACCGTCCAGACAGCTTTGGGAAGCTTGGAAGAGCTTGGAAGGGCCACAGTGAACAAGGCAGGGGTGTTCGAGCTGCTGTGGAAAACTAGGACGGTAAGGGTCCAGACGTGGAGGAGACACAACACACTCGAACATTCCTGTCTTGAGAAAGGAACTCCTGCCTGAGAACTGTGTTCCTTAGGAGGGTCTAGGGGTGGGGGTGATTCCACATACTAAAGCAATCAAGGATGCTCTGGTGAGGACTTGCTGTCCTCAGGAGGCTGGGCTGTGGAAACCAGGTTCTTTAAGAGTAGCAGGGATGAGGAAACTCCAGAACACAGAGGTCAGGGGGAAACAAGTCACAGACTGAAGCAATACAGCCATAATTGGAAATGGGGAACAAGGCTGGGGAGGCAGCTGGAAGGACCTCGCCTACAGAATCCGTGGGGATCAACCACTTGTGGTTACTGTGGTTACTCCTAAGGGCAAGCTAGCTGGATAGCCAAAGAGCGGAACTAAAAGAGTATGGAATTATGAGCACAGCAGGCACCAGTAGGGAGGAGAGCACCTCCATCCTGCCGGTGGAAAGATTCAACTGTATAGACCCAAGCCAGGCTTCCCTTCCCCTTCACTCCAGAATAGTCTGGCTAAAGGAGAGGTGGGGTCGCTACAAAAAAGGACCCTAGAAAGTGACACCAACTGTATACATCAGTCATCCCTCTGGTTTTTCCCTTTATAGGCCCAATACTGTTTAGCTGTATGCTGAATGCTGTAGACATGAGAACAGCTGGAGTTATTAAAGACTTTAGATACAGAATCTGGAGTGATGCTGACTCCTGGGGATCCCAACCCTACCATGGCTACTCTGCCAGGCAGCAGCTCAGGAGGAGAAAAGCCGTTTCTATCCCATCGTGCAGACTTAATCAACTATCCGCAGGTAGCTGAGGGCCCCGTAGCATCTTTACCCGAGCAGACAGGCACAGTCCTGGTTACACAGAAAGCAGCTGTGGATCTGCAATGTGCTCTTGTCCAGGCTGTGAGGAAGGAGGAGCAGAAGCAGCCTGCACTGGCATGGGGTAGGCTACAGTATAACTCACAGTGATGGCCCAGAGCTTTGTTGTTAAGCCTGATTTTCTATGATACAGAGAGAGGGGATGTGGATTTGGTCATCCTGCAGAATGCAGCCGTCTGGTTCTCTACATAGGATTTTCGGAGCCACCAGGGACAATTAGTACAGGTATCTTAGCTAGTCCCATGCTCCAGCGGGTGGGCGATAAATCCTACCAAGTTCGAGATGGTAGTTTGATGGTATTTTGGTTTGAGACATACTAAGACTCCTTCTCTAGACACAACAGCAAATGACAGTGCCTCTTGTTCTACTTCTAAAGTATGGCGTTTGGTAGACAGAGCTGGGGTTTCAGAGGGAGCCTACTCCTCACAAAGGCCCACTGATTGGCTGGTATTCAGGGGTTCTAGCATTGAGAAAGAAACGGTTTGTAACAGATCTAGACTACCGTGGAAGCAACATCCATACAGCTCATCAATTCCCTGGTCTTGGGTTTCTGTGGTACGGGTAGATGGTATGTGGTGTCTCCAGCAAGTTCTGATAGGAAAAATGCAGCTCAGATGCCCCCAGGGGCTGGGAGCAAGTTGGTGCCATCCGTAGCAGAGAATGGCATGGTCTTTGAGGGACTCACCGTCAAAGATCTCAAACTCATCATACTGCTTCTCGCTGAGGAAGTATTCCACTGTGACAGAGATGTTGTACTCCGGCTCCACCCTCACCAGCCAGGAGCAGGTCTGGAACTGTGGGTAGCTTCCAGGGTAGCTCTGGCTGAGGATCACGCCCGTGGAGTCTGTCAGAAGCTCATTGGTTGGGCAGTGTACTGGGAGAAAGAAAGAGATGCTATGTACATGACGGGGAGACAGGATAGGGCGGGAAGGTCAGCTTGTCCACGGAGTAGGTCTATCACTGCCAACCTAGTATTGGGGCGTTTAAACAAGTCCTCACATTCTCTGTCAGAGTGCTCCATGTGAGGAAATAACTTTGGAGCCCATGTCAACATGACAGTATTATTGGAATTCACAGCAGGCCAGTTGGTTGAAATCATTTTCTGGTTTGGGTGTGGGTGCTGCTATCTGGATTTGAGGTAGATGAGGGTGTTACATCATATATCCCAGGTAAGGCATCCCACTCTCAAAGAACTACTCTGCAAAATAGGCTTAGTTTGTACAAAGATAGAAGAGGGCAGAAGTAATCAACAGATGATGGGTCAAACACACCTGGATTTTAGAGCCCACTCTACTACTTATGACCCGTACGGCCTTCAATAAATTATTCCCTGTATGCTGTGAATATGTTTTATTGCTATTGGTTAATAAAGAAGCTGCTTTCAGCCAATGGCTTAACAGAGTAAAGCCAGGAGGAAAATCTAAACAGAGATGTAGACAGAGAGTAGGCAGAGTCAAAGAGATGCCATGTAGCTGCTGAAGGAGACAGACGCTGGACAGAACCTTACTGGTAGGCCACAACCACGTGGCAATACATAGATGAAGAGAAATGGGTTAATTTAAGATGTAAGAGTTAGTTAATAAGAAGCCTGAGCTAATATCCCAAGCAAGTGTTGTAATTGATACAATTTATGTGTAATTATTTCAGGTCTGGGCGGCCGGGAAATAAATGAACAGTCTCTGTCTACAATTCCCTTTCAGTGTGATGACTTTTCCAACACAAACAAGAAATCCTACCTCACAGGATGGCTGTATCATAGAACACATGCTACATTATATCAAATCACATTTGCAGCATAGAGTCTCAACACACCATAGAGATGGTGATGGAAACAATGGCAGGTAACTGCATCAGGAGCAGAAAGATCCGCAGGGTTTGGTGCAGCCCGATGCATAGCATTAAGGGGTCCAAAGAAAACAATGTTGCTTTAAGGAAGACAGTGTGGACCTCCAGAGAGAGGAAGCAGGAGGAGAAGGAGGAAGGGGAGGAGCTAAAAGAGGGCAGAGAGGAGAAGGAGGAGCAGGAGAAGGAGGAGTAGGAGGAAGAAAAGGAGAAGGTAGAGGAGGAGGGATAGGAGGAGGAGCAGCAGTAGCAGGAGAAACAGGAAGAGGAGCAGGATCAGGAGGAGCAGGAGGACCCACAACTCACCACAAAGGGGAGGGAAGAGGCTGGGGCAGAGGAGCCCTGCACACACCAGGCCCTGGGGAGGTGCTCTGTCCTGGAACACGGGGAAGTACCCTAACATTTTGCGTGAAACAAATTTTTGGACAATGTACTTCCATTTACATGGGCTGGGTACCCCAAGACAAGGCTGAAAGGACTGAATCAGTCTCCTTGGGGTCCTCGGTAGCTGTGCAAGTTTTGCAAGCCCACAGCAGCCAGCATGGGTCTGATGCCACCTTCATGTGCTTCAAGCCATCAGCCACCCCACACCTCACAACAGCCTGCAGCCTAAGTTCAATGCCTGTCCTCAGTTTACAGGGCAGTCAGGAGCTCTGTGCTGCCTTGGGTGCTTCAGGAGTGGGGAAGGGTTGGATTTGATTTGGGCTAGACATAACTTCAAGGCACTGTCTTGGGATGCAGGAGGTTGAGGTCTGGGGTTACAGGGCTGCACATACAGGTCAAACACACACACACACACACACACACACACACACACACACACACACACTTGCACCCCAGCACATTCCAAGACTCAATACACAACTCCAGAGAATGCTCGGGTAAGGAAGAGGGGGTGAACTGGCTCTTTCACAGCCCCCACGTCAGAACTGGCGGAGACCCTGCAAAGGGCTCTCACTTGGCCTTCCTTCAGTCATTCATCAGACACCATTGACCTGGTGACCTCTTTTCAGTGGGCAGGGACTGAGCTGAGGGCTGGAGACAGGAAGAGTAGCAGAGCCAGGGCTCCACGGGGGAGGAAGGTGCTGTTTAGTGCAATTACCTTCGCATATCGGGGGTGGACCTTCAAACTGCAGGTAGGTTCCTAGCTTGCAGGTCAGAATTTCACTCCCCACTAAGGTAAAGCCTGGAAGGCACCTGTAGCGGACGATGTCACCTGTCAAGAGAAGAGCATGGGCATCCCCTGGAGTAGACTCGTTTAGAACAGTTGACACTTTAATACCTCAAATCCACTTCTGCTGAAGGTAACCAGCACTGTTACAGCCATGGTTCAGGAACCAGCTCCACACTGACCTGGTGACCCAGGCAACTGCTTCCCTCCCCCAGTCAAGCCTTCTGGATAACCTTGTATTCTAGGAAATTCTAGGATACCCTAAAACTTTTGAATAACAGAGGGAAGCCATGTCCTTAGCTTCCCCTCCTGGGACTGGGTGAAGTAAGACAGTTTACATTTCAAACTGGGCTAAACTGCCACCACCATGGGCCGGGCCTCTGTTTTCTTCTACATAGATGGAGCCACCAACCAGTCCCCACCACTTCCTGTCCCCTTTCTGCCACCCCGGTTTGGGATCCCCGCCATGTGGCAGTGGTACCTATGTTGAATTCTTCATTCTCGGTGACCACTTCAGCATTGGGAAGGATGGTTGGGGGAGGACACTTGGTGAGTGGATAAGCTAGGAAAACAGAAAGATACAAGTCAGGGGCGAAGCGTTACGCGTGGGCCTTAGACCAGTTCCCCACAGTCTCAGACTTCATTCATTCACACAGCAGACAGGCCTTTATTTGTGCTGCGTTGACACAAGGTGTTAGGATGTATCCCAGGCTTCCCCGAGCTTACTGTGTAACTAAGGATAATCTTGAACACCTGATCCTCCTGCCTCGGCCAATCAAGTGCCAAGATTACAGGTGCTCGCCAGCACCACGTCTGGTTTAAGTGGTGCTCGTGACCGATCTAGGGGTCTGAATGTATTATGGGAGCATTCTGCCAACCGAGCTTCCTCCCCTGCCATTCACACAACAGCTATGTATTCATGAGCATCCATCTCTACTCAGGGCCGGTTCAGCCACACACTCTTGGGCTTATCTTCAGTTGTCAGATGTTGGTGCAAAACCCAGGAAGAACACTTCCCCAGCAGTAGTAAAGGAGGGAAGGGTTACGTTGCAGAGCTGCTACTTGAACACGCAGCAGCCAGAGAGGAACCTGACCTCTACACCCTGGGTATTCAGTCTTCAACAATGTGCTAACAAGGGTACCTTCGTGCACCCCGCCTGCTCAGCTGCCCAGCTCGAACTGGCTACAGCTTTGAGTTGTGTCCTTGCTTCTTATCTAGTGCCTCCAACTCATGGACACCTCATAGTAAAGCCTTTTATTATTTTAGAATAGCCATTCCCTTGGGCTGGTGTTCTTAAAGGATTTGTCTACCTGAAATATATCTCAGCACATGCTATATCAAACCAGCAGTATTTGCATCTAATGGGATCTAAGAAGCGTTCAGTGATGTCACTGGCCTGGGGTGGGGTGGGGAGGAGCGTGGCCGAGGACTCCTTCCACAGACTAGCCCTCTAAATCTCCCAGCCGCTGACCCTGCAGTGTGACTTGTGAGAGGTTGCTAGATAATAAGATAAAGTTACTTCCCCCAAGAGCCTGCAGGAAATAAATGGCGGAGGCAGGATTTAAATCCACGTCTGGCTGCTCCCAAGCCCAAGATTTCCCACTGGCCACAGCCCAGCTTCCCTACCCTGTGTGCTTCTTCTCAGCTGGCCTCGGTGGATTCTCCAAACTGTAGTCTAGCCCTTAGGGTGGAGACTGGATGGTGCCTGGGTGCAGAACGGCCTGTGAGGGACTCTAACGGTTTCTATTACCTACATGGCTTAGTGCTATTGATCGCTCTTAGTGTTGCTGTGGCAGCCGCAGCAACAACTGTTTCTGAAACCTCTACATTCCCAGCTATGTCTTTTTTTTTAAATGTATAATGTCATTAAAAACCCAGGGGTTTTCTATGAAAACAGTAGGAGGAAAATGAAATGTATCCATTGTCTTCTCAGACGTAGCTCTGTTAACTGTGTGCCACGGCTTCTTTGGGCATTTGTTCCCGGCATAGCTCAGGGGTTTTCTGTTAGTAGCGCCGCATCATCCGGTATGCACCCAGCAATACGCCTTGCCAGTTGCTATTATATCAGAGGAGATTTCCCATACAATAAAATTTCTTCAAGAGTCAGATGAAATGACTTTGTGAAATCTAATCATATAGATTTACTGAATGTGTTTCAGATGCGCTCGTGGTGATAATTGAGTTTCTTAAGTTTTTCTGTTGAAAACTGTGACAAAATTATGTATCTCTCTGTCTACATCACATGTGTCTGGTTTTTTTTTTATTTTTATTTTTAATACAAGGTTTCTCTGTAGCTTTGGAGCCTGTCCTGGAACTCGCTCTGCAGACCAGGCTGGCCTTGAGCTCATAGAGATCTGCCTGCCTCTGCCTCCTGAGGGCTGGGATTAAAAGGCGTGTGCCACCACCTGGCTCTGGATTTTTTTAATCCAGTCCTGATCTCAGACTCACTGTGCAGCCAAGGATGAGCCTGAGTTCTTGATCCTCTGCCTCCACCCCTCTAGTGCTGGGATTTCAGGTGTGCATCAGCATACCTGGGTTCACAGTATCATTTGTATTTTTTTTTTAATTCTTCTTTCTTTTCTCTCTGCTGATTCTTTTAAACTAGAAATGATTAGCATGCATATCCTTTATAAGCATGCAGACAATCCTTGTCAGATGTCAGTAACCTTTCCTTGGACATTTATGCTGACGCAGACCTCTTTATCAATACTTTAAAAAAGGAAAAGATTGTACTGAGTTGGACATCGAAGTCCGAAAGGAAATTAAAACAATAAAAAACGACGTGTGTATATTCATCAAGCTACTACAATAGAAGCTGGGGACTTTAAAACATCAGTTCAGGATTACCTACAATTAACATGGCTATAAGGATGGCGTAGGATGTTGATAGGGAAGCTGCATCCTGGGTATCACAGCCACAGTGTGTTGTGGATGACTTTCCAGCATGGGGCGGGGGGCTCTGTATGGCAGTCATAGTGGGGAACGTGTTCAGGACAGGTCTGCAGTGTGACACCTTCCTGAGACCGCAGCATCTCAGACACCAACTGAGGAAGGACGGCAACTGGGGACTTCGCCTGTGCCTGGTTTTATGTGAAATGTTGTATTGCATTGGGAAATCTAACTTTAAATGTTTATACAAATGTATTGGCTCACAATTGCCATATTGAAAGAGATACAAGCTTTAGCAGTGAGTGTGTCAACACTTGCGGGGCCCTCTTGAGGTACCCAAGTGGCTTTCAGATTCGTTTAACAACAGAACAATGTCTGCCCTTGTAGATTTGTCCTGTCAGCAGACAACAGCCGCTGTGGCACAGGGCACCATCTTCCTCCTTTCAGGGCAGTTCACTGAGATTACCTGTGGGGTTCATCTTGCTCAGAACTGTCCGGGGGCTGGAGATGCAAGAGCCCATGAAGTTCTTGCTCATGTAGAATATTAGCCCACTGTGGGCAGATCATCAACTGACTTGATGAACAAACACCCAGTACTTTATTTCCTTTTGTTTGTGGCAGTGTGTGTGCACACAAACAGTTGTGTGCATGCGCGTGCATGCAGAGGTCAGAGTTCAGTGTTGGGTGTCTTCCTCAGTTGATGCTTTCCACTTTATTTATTTATTTTTTTTGAGACAGCATCTTGCTGTGGGGCAATGCTCTTGTACCCTGTAAAGATTTGTCACCTGTATTGGTTTAATAAAAACGCTGATTGGCCAGTAGCCAGGCAGGAAGTATAGGTAGGGTGACCAGAATAGGAGAATTCTGAGCAGAGGAAAAGCTCAGTCTGCTGTCCTCACTCAGATGCAGAGGAAGCAAGATGAGAATGCCTCGCTGATAAAAGGTACCAGGCCATGTGGCTAACACAGACAAAAATTACGGGCTAATTTAAGATGTAAGAATTAGTTAACGAGAAGCCTGAGCTAATAGGCCAACCAGTTTATAATTAATGTAGGCCTCTGTGTGTTTCTTTGGGACTGAATGGCTTGTGGGACTGGGCGAGACAGAAACCACTGTCAACAGTGCCTCTTTCTTAACCTGGAGCTCACTGACAGGCACCTCTGAGAATTTGCCTGTCTCTATGTCCCCATCCACCAGCATCGGGGTTACAGCAAATGTCACCCCCCTCAGCTGTCACATGGGTGCAGGGGTCTGAAGCCAGATCCTTAAGCTTGTGCAGAAAGCATTTTACTCACGGAACCATCTCCTCAACGACCCTTGATTATTTTTAGTTTTCATATGCTAATAAGTTTTATATGCTATTAATTTGCTTTTTCTCTTTTTAATTGTTCATTCATATCCTTTGTCCCTGCTTTTCTTACGGAACTGAAGGACTCTCTGAATGCTGGAGCTTGCCCTTGGCTTGTCAATTCTATGCACATAGTTTATCATTTGTTTCATTTTAATCGTGTCATTTTTCAATTTCTAGAGATATGAAAATCTTATTTAGTCAGCTGTCATTTTAACAGGTTAAAAAAATTGATCTCTTCTGAGCCTCATCCCTGCTTCTAAGGCATGACCAAATTTTCTAGAAAAAACAAAATCAATACACCGAATTATACCCTAAGTACAGCTTTCAGAGTTTGCATTCTGCGGTTGTCAGGGGATTTCTCATTGTGTTGCGTTTTTAAATATTATAAAATTTTTGTGCCACATAGTACGCTTGTGGAATGCCGACAAGAAGCAAACAAAAGTTCCTGAAATAAAAACAAACAAGCAAATCACTAACCAAAACTAACAGCCAACAAACAAACAAACAAAAAACACCCTGTCACACGTGGTGGCACACACCTTTAATCCCAGCACTTTAGAGGCAGAGGTGGCCGGATCATTGTGAGATCAGGACCAGGCTATACACAGGGAGCCTCAGGCCAAGGCTACTGAATGTCTTCTCTTTTCTTACTTTGAATTCTGCTTTTATATTGCTATTGTTGTCCTCATGTTTGCCAAACATGTCACTGATGACTTGTCTATTTTTGTCCTAAGGTCACACTATGAAGCCCAGGCTGGTCTTGAGTTTGCAGTCTTCCTGCTTTAGCCTGCCATGTATGAACACCCTTTTATTTTTAAACGGTTAAGAAGCTGCCATAGAAAATCAGAGTTGGAGCCTGGTCTACAGAGTGAGTTCCAGGGCTGCTGCTAGAGATATACTGAGAAACACTGACTCAAAAAAAAAAAAAAAGAATTGGGCATTATTTAGTCAAATCTAAGAGTATTTTTTATAGTCAGAGAACTTTACTTCAATAGATTTATACACTGAAGAATAATGGATTTTTTTTAAAAATCTACTGTTTCATCTTATTCTGTATTTTCTCTATTTGCTCCTAAATGGTCTCCTCTGCAGTCGACTTTTTACTTGGGATTATGCTGCAGTTGCCTCTTTGCTTGTGGTGATCTGGAAGTGCTGTGCTGCCTGCAGTTAATACCCGAAGCCCGTATTTCTCTAACCATCCAAGTCAACAGTTGAATGATTCCTACCGATTCCATCATCCCCAAGATAAGGGCATCCTCCTGTCTCTCTCTCCGCCTATGGGCATGTTCACTAACAGAGAGACCACTGGTACCCTTTCACCAGCACTGGCATTTCTGCATTTTGCTTTGCAGAAAAATTCCCCATCATTACTTAGGCAAAACCCTTGCTTAGCTGGGATCAGTGCATCCCACTTGCTCTTTTACATTTGGTTGGATTCTTGGCTCAAGGTCTCCTTGGGTGACCTTGGAGTGATGATTTAAACTGAGACAATAGCAGTATTGTCTTTAAATCTCTGAGTCCCTGCAAAGAACAGCCGCATCCCTTGGCGGATGAGGGAAGCTGGCGTATGAGGAAGCTTTCTCCCTTCTCATCATCTACAGCAGGGGGTTCTCAACCTTCAACCCTGCAACCCTTCAAAACGGTTCCTCATGTGGTGACCCCCACCCCAAAATGGTTCTGCTGCTACTTCATAACTGCAATTTTGTTACTGTTATGAATTATAATGTAAACATCTGATATGCAGGACATCTGACATGTGACCCCAAACAGGTTGAGATCTACGATATGTAATCTTTGGGGTGGAGAGATGGCTCAGTCGGTGAGGAGGGCTTGATGTGCAGCCATGAGGACCGGAGCTTGGATCTTGGCACTGACCTAACAATTGGGGCCTGCTCTTGTGCATGCCTGCAACCCCGGCACAGAATGGGGCAGACAGGAACATTGCTGGGGCCTGCTCTTGTGCATTCTGCACAAGAGCTGGGGCAGACAGGAAAATTGCTGAGGCTTATGGGCTATTAGCCTAGCCACAAACATGAACTCCAGGTTCAAGGAGAGTTCCTACCTTGAATGAATATATGGGAACTGATAGAGGAGGCTACCCATTACCTCCCTCTGCCCTGTGCGCACACCTGCATGCAGACATGGGTTATGTTCTCTCTCTCTCTCTCTCTCTCTCTCTCTCTCTCTCTCTCTCTCTCTCTCTGTCTCCTTTTATTTTCTTCCATTTAATGCTAAAAATTAGTCTGAGAACTGCCTGGTTTGGGTTCCTTTGAAGCTACTTTTTCTCACCCTGGATTCGAGGTCTTATCACTTGAAAACACTGCCGGGCTATTCCCCCTCCAGATATCCGGTCGGTCCTTTGATTCTCCGCATCAGGCTTTGCTTCATCTCAGAGGTCATTTATTTCTGTTCCGCCCACTTCTCTTCCTGCATGCTGGCTCTCTGTCCACTGTGTGCCCTGCTGCCCATTCTCATCATAGCCAAACCCTTCCCCGCTTTGTCCTGCAGCCATTTTCCGCTCTATTCGCCTTCCCCTCAATCACTCCTCCACAGAGCGATTCTGCCCTGCTCGGATTCTCCTGCCGACTTAAATCGTGCCATTGCGCTCTTCAGTCTTCATTCTTATGATTTAGCTCCCCGTGAAAACAAAAGTTTTAATTTGAAGTAGTCACAGATGTATGAGAGGGCTGGGGACATAAGCTTGGTTGGAAGAGTGCTCACCTACCATGCCCGAAGGCCTGAGTGCCCCCATTCCTCTGCCTCCCGGCATGGAGCAAAACTGTGTGGTGGCACAGACCTGTAATTCCACCACTTGGGAATTGGAGGCAGGAGGATTGATTACAGGTTCACGTAGGTTCAGTGGCATCCTTGGCTACAGAGTGAGTGCAAAACCAAACTAAACCAAAACCAAGGCTATGATTAAAATTAGGAGCACAGCGCAGCCCCCTAACCCTTTTGATTTTTGAAATATCTACGAATATTCAAAACAGCAGGCCCTTAGTGGGATGCTTTGGTATCTACTTCCTGAACAAGCAGAGGCTCCTGTGTAACCACAACAGCTGTGAGCATCTGGAAACGCACACAAATCTATAACTGCCTTCCAGTTGTCACATCATGTGCAAATTCTCTGAGCTGGGGCTGAGGTGAGTGCCAGTGATCTGGCCCAGCACACACAGCAGGCTGGTGCCATACCACAGCCACAGAGGGAGCAAACTTGTCTGCTCGTGTTAGTTACTTGTCTTGACAAAATGCTTGACAAACGCAACTCAAGGAAGGAGGGTTTAGTTTAGGATCAGTCCATCATGGCTGATGGGGGAGGCATGGTGGCAAAGGATTGAGGTGACTGGTCACATTGCGTCCTCAGTCACAATGCAGAGAGAGATAAATGCCTGTGGCTCCTCCATTTTTGTACAGTTCAGGCTCCCAGCCCACAGGATGGTTACCACCCACATTTTAGAGCGTATTTTCCCACGCAATCAACCTTCTCTTAGAAACCCCTTCATAGGCTGATAGTCTCCAGGTGGCAGTCATTACTGTGAGTACCGGCAGAAGCCTGAGTAGAGAGGGCTGTGGCTCAGAATGGCCACTACAAGAGACCTGGTATCTCCTTTAACGTGGAACAGTCCAAAGCCTTCCCCTGACCTTCATGGCTTTTTGGCACTTTGGATGGTCACGTGTGGTGAACTGAGGCCTGACAAAGCTCCTGCTGAAGTATATCCGGTCTAGCTTCTTTGGACCATCATTGAAGTGAGGCTCTTATGATTCTAGTATCACCCTGCTGCCCCATCGCCGCCAATGCCTCCTGCAATCCCTTGGTTAAGGTGGCAGGCTCCAGCTTTTCCGTTCCCCTTTGTAATTACCAGCCCAGGGGATGACTTGCAACTATGTAAGCATCTCGTCTTTAAACAACTTTCAATTTGCTTCTGTCTGTTTTGTTTGACAGATTACTTACTATTTGCTGCTATTATTAATGTCTCTGCTTTTCAAGTTATCTCCAACATGGCCAGCAGGTGTCCCTTCAAGCCAGTTTCTATGTCTTTCTGACTCATCCCTGTCATTCCCTGGCCATTTCCTTATTTCAGGTCTAAGATGCTTTCGGCTTGGCTTGGGTCCTCTCTGGCCCAGTCCTGGGATTGACTGTTTCTTCATGGACCCTGGTCCTTTTAGTAGAAAATACTATTTAGAAACTAAGACCCAGTCCTAGACGCTCTCACTGCTCCCAGAAATGCCGCTCACAACCTCTAGGTGGCAGAGCTGAGGAATCTAAGCATGCATGTACACACACGTCTCCAGATGGACACGCACACACACTCACACCTCAAGGGATGGTCTGTCTCAGAGTGATGGTGCCAGTTTGGATCCAACAGCGACAGCTGCATTCCGACCTTTACTCTCCCTTCCTGTGTTATTGTGGCAGGCGTCCTCTAGTCTGAGAAGCCGGCCTTCTAGTGTCCTTTCCTCAGCTGACGAGCCACCGTGTGGAAACAAGTTCCCATATTATTGTCACCTTTCCTCCACGCCATCTAGACTTATCTTCTGTACGATATGTTCGCACTCTGTCTCCTCATCTGTCCCCGAGTCTGACACCATCTGCCTATTCCCTCCCCTTCAGACACTACTCATCCATCACCAAGGGTGTCAACTGCCTCTGTCTCCGTGTGCCCCTCTACCCCCGTCACCCTGGCTGAAGCCACAGTAGTTCTCATTCCCTCTCCTCCCTGGCAGGTGTAGACGACGCCATTGTCCCATTTACTGTCTCAGCGTCTCGCCTTTTATTTGAAGCTCATGCTATCTATATACTTCATGCTTGAGGGAGACGCTTCCCCCAACTCTGCTTATTCCTACACTGCTTCAAGGACATTTTCTCTGCTACTCAAATCCATGCTCTCCTTTTGAAAACATGTCACAGAGCCATTTCATAAGTCTCCCCGAGGTATCTTTCCTTCCTGCTTATTGATGCTTACATGAAAACAAAGCTAGTGCGGGAGGGGGGGCACTGCTTAGCTATGGGAAGGTGAGCGCTGTCCCCTGCCCCACCCCGCCACACACACACACACACACACACACACACACACACACACACGCCCCTTTCCTCCTCACTCTTCAGTTGCCATCCCAAAGCATCAGCTCGCCACAGTGACTCCAGAGGAAGTAGGGCTCTCCTCCACCCCACCAACCACTTAGCCACTCACTTGCCTCTTTCCCAGCCTGTGCTAACGACCACAGAGTATTTGCTGCTGCAATTTTTTTCTCCCTGGAGGGAGCAAGGTCCCTAGGGAGTTGGCATTTTTATAGGGCAGGAGCAAGCATAGTCAATGGGAATGCCAAAGGAGATTCATCAACTGTAAAAAAGTGGAATGGCATTTGATGAGTCCACCAGATTGGTAAAAATGGCAAGAGCTTAGTTGATGTGGGATGTCCTTCTGGATATGTGTTGCTTTTATTGTTAATTTTATTTAATGAATAAAGCTGTTTTGGCTATTGGCTTAGCAGCGTAAAGCCCGGTGCGACATCCAAGCAGAGACAGAGGAGGAAAGAAGGCAGAGTTAGACAGATGCCAAGTAGCTGCCAAAGGAGAGAGACGCCATAATCTTACTGGTAAGCCACAGCCTCGTGGAGATACACAGATTAATAGAAATGGGTTAATTTAAGATGCAAGAGCTAGCTAGGAATATGCCTAAGTCATTGGCCAGTGTTGTAATTAATGTAGTTTCTGTGTGATTATTTGGGTCTGGGCAGCTGGTAAATGAAAGAGCAGTCTCCATTTACACTTAGTGTTTGTGAGGGTGCTGGACATGAAGAGTGCACCCTCTGCTTTTGATTATAACTTCGTAATAAAGATACATTTTACAGCCAGGCAGTGGTGGCTGATGCCTTTGATCCCAGCATTTGGGAGGCAGAAATGGATGGATCTCTGTGAGTTCAAAGCTAGCCTGGTCTACAGAGCCAGTTCCAGGACAGCCAGAGCTACACAGAAAAACACTGCCTCAAAAAAAAAAAAAAAAAAGAAAAAGAAAATCAAAGGTACATTTTACATTCCCTAAAAACCTTGGATATGTGAATGTTTGTAACCTTACAATTCTGTGGGGCTTGAGAAACTCTCATACATGTCTGTAATGAGGGATAGATAATAATGTTTATATTGAGTAGATAAAGTCACTGCTCATTAACAACAGACTTTGTAAACTACTCTATTTTATGCTATTGAATATTATACAGCATGAAAAAAATGAGCTAAGCATAGTCATATGCATCAATGTGAACTTTACAAATCGAACAGGTACCACAGAGTTGTCCCAGTCCCTGGTGATGTCACACAGGGCTGTCAGTTTCTAGAATGATGATGGTGATGGTAAAGCTACCATTTATTGGTTCACTGTCCTTGGCTGGGCCAGGTATTTCTACACACGGTTGTAGGCAGCCCTGTGTGGTCAGGCACCACTTCTACCCCACTTTGTAGATACTGAAAGGAGACATCATGAAATCCCAGAAAGAAGAAAAGTGCCCAAGGTCCCTGGCTCTTATGGGGCAGAGCCAAGACATGAACCCCAAGCTTCACTTCTGGAGTCCACGCTTTGCTGATCCAGGGGATGGTCACACACAGAGTTGAAAAGAAACTCAAAGTCTGGGTCCCCTGCTTGGGGAAGAGGCATCAATAGGAGGGACATGGATGCTGAGGTCAATGGAGAGGGTAGAGTCTTACATCTGGGTCCCAATCACCCTAGCAGCTAGGAGTGACAGAGTTCTCTCTCTCTCTCTCTCTCTCTCTCTCTCTCTCTCTCTCTCTCTCCTCCTCCTCTCTCCCTCTTTCTCTCCTTCCATCCCTCCCTCCCTCCTCTCATGTCTGTCTGTCTGTCTGTCTGTCTGTCTGTGTGTGTGTGTGTATGCACACACAAAAGCACATGGTCATGTCATGGCGCACATGTGGAGGTCTGAGGACAACTTCCAGGAATTGGTCCTCACCTTTCCACCTTGTGTTTGAGGCAGGTCCCTCCTATTCACCACTGTATAGAACAGACTGGCTCTTTGTGAGCTTCTGGGCAATTCTCCCACCTCTGCCTCCATTTAACCTAGGAGTGCTGGGATTACAGATGTGCCCCATCACATCTGGCCTTTTACTTGGGTCTGGGGATTGTGACTCAGGTGACTAGGCTTGTGGGTGAGCACTGTCACTTTGGGGCCATCTCCTTGCCACTTTCCTGTGTTTGTGATGTGGAGATCAAACACAGGGCCTTGTGCATGGAAGCCTCCCTGCCCCCCGTCTTGTGATGTGGGAGTTCAGACACAGGGCCTTGTGCGTGGAAGTGTGCACTGAACTAACCCAAGTCTTTTGTGTACCGTTTATTCTGAGACCTGGTCTCATTCTATAGAGTCACCAAAGCTGGCCTTGACCTCCCTCTGGCCTATCCCGGCCCTGCACTTGATCCCCTGCTTCAGTCTCCTAAGAAACTGGGACAGGCTGACACCAGACCCAGACCTGTGGTCTTGACAGGATCCCTTTCTCTGTCTCCAGGCTCAGGGCCGAGTACACCTAAGTTTCTGTCAATGTACACATGCCACACCACACTGTAAAGTCACACTAGATCCCACTGCAGGGTCAGCTGCCCAAGTGCTCTCCCCCAATTCTGCCTGAACATTCTGGCCAAGTCCTGAGACTTTTCTTGGTGCCTTTTCCTCGTTTGTAACATGGACATGATGAGAAGAGTAACCTCACAAAAGTCCCAGAGATGGAGGTCACCAGCAGGGAACGGCTACACAGGCTCACACAAACCAGGCCCCAGACAGAGCTAGGAATAAACTTCCTGTTCAACCATGCACACTGATCTGTAAGCTGATAACAAGGCTGTCACTGCATAGGGGAGCACAGCCCATAGGGGAGCACAGCCCATAGGGGAGCACAGCCCATAGGGGAGCACAGCCCATAGGGGAGCACAGCCCATAGAGACGTCTCTATGGCGCTTCTATGTTCTGTCTGCTGTAATAAGCTCAAGAAACATTCAGGTCCCCAGTGGACTCAGACTCTTAGAAGAAAATAGGCGGCGGGTGAGACAACCCCACCTGGACCATTTATACCCATCCAGGATGAAACCGCTATGTCTGCCTTTGCACTACCAAGCAAAGGGTTGCCTGTGAGGTCAACAGAGCCCCAAGAGTCCTGTGGAAAAGACAGCTTTATAGAAGTGAAGGGACAAGTTGGGGGATCAGGGAGATGGACAGGCCAGCTGGGAGCTGGTGTGGATGGGTGGCTTGGCACCAAAGGCTGGCCCTACATGCCTGTGCACCCCAGTACCATGAGGAAAGCTAGGGGTGCCCTAGGCTGGGGATGCTTCCACAGGCTGTGGACACCCAAGCTCACAGAGGCCACATGACTCACTCAAAGCCACACAAATAGCAAACACAGCCTTGATCGGAAAGCTCGCGGGCCCCACCCCGGACAAGCTCTCCTACTGACCTGAGAAGGCGATGGCAAAGATCCCACCCGTGGCTGTGTCCCGGTGGAACTTGAGCAGGACCTGGTTAGAAGAGCTGTGTGCTATTTTCTTGGACAGACTCCGGGTGAAGACGCCAAGCTGTAGAGATGTCTGCTGTGGCCCGTCCCTGTACGTAGGAAAGAAGGCCCTGCATGTTGTCAGTTGTCTTGAGTATCTGCTGCCCCTGGAGCCATCGGGGGCTCCGAGAGAGATCTGGAGTGGGTGGCTGTGACTCCAGAACTCTCCAATCCTCCTCTGTGAAGCCTTCTGGCAGAGTTGATGGAGCCTTTATTCATTTGGTTCTTCACTAGTCCTACCCCCTCCCCACCCTTGTGGGCTCTGGGGCAGCATGAGCACCATGGGGCAGGGCTGCTGGTCTTCTTTGTCAGGGGCAGAGGAACTATGGAGGGACTCTGCTCTCTCAGCCAGGCCTTTGCCACCCAAGCAAAGGTGCCCCCATGCTACCTTTTGGGGAAAATGGTTTCTTGCCTGAAACCTTATCTACTGTTCCCTTCCCGTTCATATCCACTGCTTGGAAATTCCTCAGAGTTTTGAGAAAAATTATTCCACACCCTTTGGTGATTCCCAGAATGGCATTTGTTTCCACAGGGTTTTTAAAATACTATATATCCTTGTCTGTAGATTGAGTTGATTGGGGGGAAATTGTCTAGGAAATTACCCTTAACAACCAAGAATTTTTAAATTTTCATTTAAAAAACACTCAGGACACTGCCTATAGAGCTCTGTAACTAAATGCTGCGTTGTCAGTTCAGTAACCACTAACTGTACCTGGATACTTACGCTTAAGTTCATTAAAATGAAACAAAATTTAAAAACCAGTCTGGTGTCTGTCATGTCGGGTGGACTGCAGGGACATAAAGTGTCACCGTCAGTTCAGAATGCTCTGTTGGGCAGCACTGGCCCACCAGAGGGACTTTGTATAACGTCACGCTAAGCCTTCAATGTTAGTCCTCACAGCTTGGTTAGGTGTATGTAGACGGCGGGAGAAAGTTCTGGAAATATGAAGGAGAGCCTGCGTATTCACACCACTCCCAATCATGCACCCACTGGCACCTTCACTGGCTGCAGAAGAGGATCCAGGTTGGGGACCACTGGCCTTTCATTCCTCTCCCTTCATCGCGTTGGTGACCACTGAGCCTCGCAAATGCCTCCTTTTGATTTGCCATTGACATGGCGTCTGATCTTACCAGACAGTGATGTAGTCTCCAAAGGGTTCTATCTGCAGCAGGCTGAGGTTGAGATGGACACCATGGCCAATGGGCACAGTGATCAGCCAGACACAGTCCTGGGAGCTGGAGTAGGGGCTGGGGTATCCAGGTGAGTACACGGTGCCATTGAAAGAGGTGATGTTCCCACCACAGGGGACTGCCAGGGAGGAAACACAAATACATGAGTATTTGAGAGTCCTACCCAGCCGGCTGAGAACCCAGATGCCTTCCTGGCAAAATCCCAGCTCTCATTACTGTTTTGCAGGTGGGGCAGGGAGGAGACACAGGGCTGCGAGGTTATGCTTGGTTCCGTTCACCAACACTACTCCCTGGCTGTCTATCATCACCCCAGGTGCCTCTGTGAACATCCCACCTTGACCTCCTCTTTTTCTTACAGTCCAGTCCAGTAGAGAAGCGATTACCCTCTAGAACGCCCCTGACCCCTGCACTGAGGATGGGGAGGAATGGGGAGGAATGGGGCTGTTAAGATGGGGGCTGTAATACTTTTACTGGGAGGAGATGAGGGATTATGACAATCTCTTTCCTCTCTGACTTGTTCTTTCTAGAGTGTTGCTTCTGGTCTTTTTTTTTTAAATTAAATTTAGCATTTACTTACTTATTTTGTGAGTATGTATATGTGGGAGATGTGACATGTATATATGCACGTTTGCATGCGTGTGTGTGTGTGTGTGTGTGTGTGTGTGTGCAGGCATGGGTGTGCGTTGAGAACTAAGGTTGATGCTGCAGTCTTCCTTGATCACTTCCCATCTTATCACTTGGGGCATGGTCTCCCAATTGAACCCAGAGCTTGCCAATATAGCTAATCTAGCTCAGCTTGTTCCGGGGGAATCCCGTCTCCACCTTCTGAGTTCTAGAATTTCAGCTGGGTTTCCACACCCACCCAGCATTCATATGGATTCTGGGAATCTGAACTCATGTCTTCATATTTGCATAGCAAGTATTTTATTGGCTTTTGGGTTTTTGCAGTGAGGCTAAGGTTGGGTTAAAAATCATAGTTACGCCACTTATCAGTCACATGACCATAGACAAGTCATGCATTCTCTCTGAGTCTGTTTCCTGAGGAGTGAACTAGACTAAAAATACTTACTCTTCATGGAACTGTAGGGATTACTAGGTAAGACAATGTATAAGAAATCGTTGGTCAGGGCTGGAATGAAGCTCAGAGACAGAGAGCTGGCTGCCTAGCATGAATGAGGCCTTGGGTTTGAATCCCAATACATCAGTCAACGAGTCAATGAATAAACGAATCAGCAAACAAAATGTTTGGCTCGTGACCTTGCCCAGAGATGCTGTCCTTGTTTTAGGTCTCCTCCTCTACAGAAAGCTACTACTACGCATTCCCCATGGCAGGCTGGGCCACTTGTGGGACCTTCTGACTCTCAAAAAGTCCTGCTTTATTAAAGAAGGGAGTGAAACTCAGTGGCAAGGCACAGAGAGGGGACTGACAGCTGACCCCGGAGCTGGGGTGCTTCCTCCTGCTGGGGTACTGTCTTTGACAACCCCCCCCCACCATTTCAAGACTGATTCTAGCATCTCTCCAGGAAAACTGTGGGCTGTCAGAATAAGGCAAGAGAGGATGTGGAAGTGGGGTCTCTTGGTCATCTCCATCCTGGTTCTGCCTAAGGAAGAAGGCCCAAGAACGCTCCATCTCAGCGACCTAAGATTACCAGCTCGTCTCTCACCCAATACATGTAGGAAGAAGGGGAATAATGGAGGAGGTGAAAAGGAGCCAGAGTTCTCAGGAAAAGGGACGGTTTCAAGACTGCCACTCTCTACCATGCAGCTCCTACGGTCTCATTGTGGCCCCTTCCCATCTCCTTGGGGGACATTAGCCCATGAGAGCAGATCTTCTACAGGCTGGATATGAATATGTCATTCCCTTGGCTATAGTGCACCCCCTGCCCCCGGTCCTTCACAGAACTTGCTCAGAGCTCTGTCACCTGGGCTCTCTCCCTGGCTGGACTGGAAACAGGATAAGCAAAGCTTGCCTGGACCTTCACCTCTGGCGATCTAACAGAGTAGCAGGTGGAGCAGGACGCTCTGTCTCCATGACAACCCCAGGAAGGACCATCAGGGCAGGAGAGGGACATACCTTCACACCTGGGTAGGGGGTGGTCCCAGTTCCGATTGGTGCCATGTTGACATGTGAGGACGGGCTGGCCAGTCAGTTGATACCCCGGAAGGCATTCAAAGGTCACCGATTGTCCGACATTATAGCCAGCTCCTCTCACGATGCCATTAGCAAACGGCTCTGGGTCTGGGCACTCTTGAAGTTCGTAGGCTAGAAGAGGTCAGGGGAAAAGGTCACTTTATTCTTTCTGGGGCATTTCTTCCCAAATGGAAGACTGTGGCGCCCAGGTGGTGGCACTCCACCTACAGACCTGACTGGTTGTTGGCTTTGGATAAATCCCTCAACTTCTCTATGCCCCCCCACTTCTTGTAGTTGTTACGAGGACTGAGTGCAATGATATCTTGTAGCCCTTTGCATGACACTGGCTGTGGGAGGACCCCCATAAACGTTACTGATTGTTCTTAGTTCCACTGGGAAGAGAGGCTCAAGGAATATACTGACAGGGGAACTTCTGGTCACTGAACATCTTCTCGGGGTCAGGCATTAGTCTAGGTGTCTCCATGTTGCTTGACTCTAGGTCACAAACAGAAACAGTGAGATGAAGAGGTAAATGGGGGCCTTTCCAGCTCTGCCAAGTTAGAACCCTTGAAAACATTTAGGGGGGGTAAGTTAAATCTACAGCCAAGATGGGAGCTTTGCGGGGAGGCATATGTGACTGCCATACAGGGATGCTCCTTGGAGGAGTAGGAAAGCTGCCCTCACGGCAACGGCTGAGGCCTGTCCAGCAGGCAGAGTCAGCCAAGGCACTGGCTGAGTGGGTACCACAGAGCAACGCCTCTGACTAATTGGGTATACTGGATGAAGAATATTCTTTGTGGCAGTAATTGGGCGCTCTCTACACAGGGAACTGGCAGAAGACGGAGATGGGCTGTTTCCACAGCGGCAGCACTCAGTAGGAACAGCTGAGCTGAACGACGCTCTGTGGAACCGGATGATTTATCACATGCAATAAGAATAACTGTGACCTCCAGGCTAACGGTTCCTCCATGCCCGCTCCGCAGTGGTGGCTGGGTTCTGCGTTTCCATTTGACACTATGGAGGGCTGTTTCGGTGGGAAAACACGCACGTTTCACCAGAAATCACTTTTGGAGAAGCTTGGGGGAGAAAGCTCAGTTTGTTTGCTCTGAAAGCAGGAGGACCTGAGTTTGAAAGCCAGGATCTATGTGGGCTCGCCTGCCTGCCTGTCTCCTTCCTTCCTTCCTTCCTTCCTTCCTTCCTTCCTTCCTTCCTTCCTTCCTTCCTTCCTTCCTTTTTGCCAGGATTAGTAGCAGTGTGCATCTGTAATTCCAATACTGAGGACGCAGTGACAGACAGACAGACCCTTGAGCTTATTAACCATCAGGTCTACTTGGTGAGACCCAAGCCATGAGAGACCTGGTCTCAAAAAGGGGCACACAGTACCTGATGCATGGTGGATGACACAGAAGCTGATCTTCTGGCATCTGTACACACACACACATACATGCACACCTGCAATACACACATGTGCTCATGTGTGCATGCACACGTACACATACACACACCACCCCCACACAGAAATCACTGAGGTGACTGCATCTTTCAAGGAACCGAGGAGCCACCACCGGCATGGGTGGGCTAAGGAGAGGTGGCCCTGTCAGTGGAGTGCCTTTGGGTGCTTTGCCCATGATGCCTTGGAGGAGGTAGGATCCTGATGCCCAGGTAGGCTGCATAAGAAGCCTCGGTTCAAGTTCTGTGGCCTGAAGACAGACAGCAAGGGGACTGAAGGGAGCAGCCACGAGTCAAAAGCCAGAGTAGCTTTGACAAGAGTGGCAAGAGTCACTTGAAGAAGCAGCGTTTCCAAAAGGGAGAAACTTCAGTGAGGGATTCTTTTCATTCCAAGACAGATCTGGGAGTCATAGAAGGTGCCTCAGAGGGAAAGATAAATTCTGAAGTTACAGTGTGTGTGTGCGTGCTCGTGTGCGCATGTTTGTGCATGTGTGTGTGTGCACGTGTGTGTGTAGGTCTGAGGCCAATTCAGGTGTCTACCACATTTCGAGACCAGACCTCTCACTGAACCCAGAGCTCAGCTGTTGAGTAGACTGGTTGGCCAATGAGCTCCTGCGATCTTCCTGCTTTGACGACCCCCCCCCCACTCCCAGTGCCAGGCTTGAGTGGCAAGAATTTTACCTATTGAGCTTTGGAGTAAGTTAAGAGCAAGCAAACTTAGCTACCAGTAACCATTTTCTGGAAGTGTATGCCTATGGAAAGACAGAGGAAGCAGCTGCCTAGAGATGCTGGTCTGTCCAGCTGGAAGAATTTTGAGGAGAAAGAGCTGGATTGTTCCCCCAAAAAAGTTAAGGAAATCAAGAGAACTGGGGTCCACATAGACAGCCTCAGTGGGGACAGGTGGATCCTCTACAAACTGGAGACCCAAAGCCCATTTTCTCTGGAGAGGAAGCACAGTGTCTGTGTGTGGGGCGGGGGGGGGGGCGCTCAGAGCTCAGAGCCTGTTTATACTGAACAACTCCGGCGCATGAGGCCAGTTGGTCAGAGAGAATCATTTGCATCTATCACGAATTAGAGGCCTCAGTGGAAGCAGCTGGGCCTCTGGCACTAGAGACTCCCTAGGCTGAGAGGCCGGGACCATCACAGCAAGAAACCTTAATGAAAGTTGAGCTTCGGCCCGCGAAGGAGCAGGTGGCCTGATGCTGAGTGACACACAGGCGGACTTGTGACTCAAGGGAGCAGAAGGCAGGTCCTGATCACAGAAAGGCTGACCCATTTTGTTGTCCTTGACTCCTCAGAGGGACAGTTGGAGACCTCAGGCAGGGCAGGTTCAGCAGGGGCGAGGATGTTCTCTGATACAGGGTGGCAGCCGTGTGGGTGGGAGGGGCTGGGTCCCTTGTGGGGAATCCAGGAGCCAGTGGTGTTGTCAACATTATGAGAGAGAAGTGTCGGAGGGGAGCACTGGCTCAACTGCCTCTGCACACTCACGAGTGTCAGGAAGTGACTTATGTGGAGAGAGGACCTCTGACCATTTCACATAAACCCGAATGGCTGTGGGGTGGATGGCGATCTGGTGGGGCTGGTGTCACTATAAAAGGGGGAGCTTGGGGGTCCTCCCTAGTACATTCCATGATGTCTACTCATTTACCCTTTCACCAATAGCACGGACGATTCCTTTTCTCAGCATGCAAGAGAGGACATTTTGAACGTTAACCACATCAAATAAAATGTGAATGTTAGGATGATGGGACTACGAGCCACCTTGATTTAATATCAAACACAATGTTCTTGTCTTGAAACATCCCACTGTATTCCATACCTATGTACAATAATTATGTATCAATGGGGGTGGCTAACTAGAGTTTTGAAGATGGGTGCCATCTGAAGATGAAGTCAGGGACTGGGTGATGATTCTGCAAACTGACACAAGGCTGATGATGTCTAAAACCACCCAGATCCATTCCCCCCACCCGGAGCAGATCCTTAGAACCCTCAGAAGAAAGAAACCTGGCCTCCAACACCTTACTCGTGCTCCCGCTTCCATCCCTGGAGCTGTTGTTCGAGTCACAGGGTCTCTGGTACTCTGGAACAGTCTCCCAACAAACAGACTCGGAAGTGATGGCGGCAGTGTGTGTGATGGGGGACCACATCTGTTCCAGCCAGAGCATGGATCTATGCAACTGGAATCACGTTTGTCTTCCATGACAGACCATCGTGACAGGATGACTACTGATGTGTCCTGACTCGTCGGTCCTCCATCCTCCCCTCCTCAGTCACAGACACTCTTCACAGGAGCAGTTTCTGAGAGAACCCCTCCCCTTCCATGGGTGCGGCTACCTGGTCAGTACCAACAAGGTGGCACGGTTTGAGGAGGCCAAGCTCTTGGCACCCTGCAGTATGAGCCTGCCATGCTCACACGCAGGCCTCCCCTGTGCAACCATTTCAAATGTGCCTACCTCAGGGGACACACTTTATGGTTGTTCCAGAATGAGAGGCCTAGTTCTTGCTAAGTATTCTTATCTGACAAGGAAGGGACTCCTGGTCACAGGGATGAAAAAGCCAAGGCTCTCAGAATACACATTGCACGGTACTCTTTCTATACTAAAAACATATGTGACCAAAAACTTTACATTTTCTTCCAAGGTGTAAACACACATACACACACACACGAAATAAAGAAAGGAAGGGAGAAAAAAGAAAGGAAGGAAGAAGATGAAAGGAAGAATGAATGAATGAATTAAAAATTAGGGGTTGTCTCTGGGAAATAATCCTGCCCCACTGCCGTTTTTTCTTGGTTGTTTTTTAACAAGGAGAATGTGTTAGTGAATTATCTGTATAACTGAAGATTAACTTTGAACACAGGAAACTGCAAGACCGCACCTACAGTGGGATGCAATGCCGGCTGGACGGAAGATAACACATTGAACTAAACTCCCTCCATGAAGGGGATGAGTGGGTTTGCGAGAGCAATGTGACTCCCATGACATGTGACATAGCCTGCATGTTCCCTCAGCCAGTACCACACACTGAAGCCTCATCCCCTAATGGGAGGGCGTCTGGAGATGGCAAGTCCTTAGGTCTTCCTGGAGGGCTGGACTAGGCTCCCTACAGAGGAGGCCTTAGAGAGCCTTCACTCCATCTACCAAACCCGGACACAGCAGGAGGGTGCCGCCATGAGCCACAGAGCAGCCTCTCCCAGGCTTGTGATTCAGCCCCCAGAAGAGGGAGGAAAGAGTTTCTGTTACCTATGAACTTCCTGATGGGGGGGGGAAGCTCTGTTAACCAATCACCTTTAAGAAGGGGAGCCTAGTTAAGGCGTGGATACCCGGAGCCCAGGAAGAAAACTGGGATGGACCAGGTGCGAGCGCTCTGGGAGATTCCCGCCAAACACAGAGGGACTCTGACTTCCCATTCTTGTGGCATGAGTTTCCCCTTAGAATAATTAAAAATATAATTGTTTATCTTTAAGCTGGCCTGGTTATTTCCCGAATCGAGCTAACAGCTTCAGCTTCCTGCTGGCTTGCAGCATTTGTTACAGTGGCTACTTCCAACCAGAAGCCTCCACAGAGAGACCTGCTGCCCCTCAGCCCTTCTGGCATTTCTTCCCAGGCAGAAGGACGGGGAGATAGGTAGCTGTGGGCCAGACGCGGGTCCGACAGCGGCCACCATGACAGTGGTGCCGCCATGATACTTTCATCCTTACCCTGGTACTCCAGCTTGAAACCTGGCCGGTTCTGGGAATGGTCGCTGTGGAAATACACAATAGTATCGTGGGACGTGGAGAGCAGGGAGCCCGGCAGCTCGCTCCCGCTGAACCTGCCCATCATGCGGCTGGTCTCGGAGGGACCACTCCGGATTTCTAAGAAGTCGTGGTTAGGCTCCGTAGAGAAGTTCAAAAACTGGATGTGAGCACCTAGGAGAAGGACAGAGGCACACAGTGCCCAAAGCCATACAGTCCTGCTTCTGGCAGCATGTCCCGCTACAGTGTCTCAGGGTCCAGAGTCCCCACCACCAAAGCCCCAACCCACGCAGGTCTCCCAGGGCGGTTCTGAGTTTTGCCCATCTAGTTCCCTGCTCTGGCCATCAGGAAGGGTCAGAAAGTCAACAGACTTTTCATCCAGCAACAGAGACACCAGTTATTTCTGAGTCCCACCCCAAGTCTATTTGACTTTATGGGAAGCCAACTTCGGGGTCAAGATTTGATTTCATTTGAATCATGTCTAGTATTGATATAAAGATAGGTTTTCCCCCTAGAATAAATGTTTAGTTAAAAAGTAATTACCCCATTGAGTCAGAGGGCACACATGACCTTTCTTGATGGTATTTTCTAAGAATCTTTAGGTGATTCAGAAGGACATGGATCGGAAGTGTATATTGTACCATCTAATCCACTGAGAAGCCAAATGAAGTTTACCCTTCGGGACTTTGGTGGGTTAATCAAGATCTCTTAGCCACCTGTCAGGGGACATGGATTTAATTAAGCCCCTAGGGTACATATTTACATAAGCCACGGAGAAGTGAGGTTGGAACAGCAACACGGGTATTTGTTTACAGACAAGGGTTTTCAAAATTGGATTGCTGTTGGAAAATGCTCTCCAAAGAAACCTATTCACCATGTATAACAAAGGTCCCCACATTACATTGTTAACTGAGAAAAATCAGGTCGGAAAAAATAGACACTGGAAATAGAAAAATGTAGACATCCATTGCAATTTTTCTATTTTAAGGGCCTGGAAGAACACATATTTGTTTGCTAATACCGGATGAGCATATGCCATGGGCTTGTGCCCTGCTAGGCATGGTCCTGGATGAACAAGGCGGGATGGTCCTCGTGCCCACGAGCACCAAGCTGTTACTAAAGATCTCTTTGTGATGAAGTCACATACTGCGATTTGAAAATGTGCTCATCTGTATTTGCGAGTGTGATAGAATGAACACGTATGTGCAAATGTCTGTGCACCTTGCTATGTTAAGAGCGAAGGCTAGACCTGCGATGCTGCAGACCCTCCGTTTCCTGTCCGTTTCCATGCGCTACACGATCCCATCCTGGGCACCATCCACCTCCTCGGCTCGTTCTCCTCCCATTAGCACATACTTCCACACCTCAGACTTCTTCTCTGAGTCATCGTCTGTAGGGCTCTGCTTTGCTTGCCTGTGCAGCCTCCCGTGTGGGAGAGCAGCAGGCAGCCTGTGGGCCCAACCCTGGGTTCTTGAGCTGCGTGGAAAGAACGGGGCTGTGTTCGCCCCCTTGCAGCAGGGGCGTGTAACTGCAGAACCCCTTGCATTCTGGATGAGAGAGAGGGAGCCGGAGCCACTGGAAAGCCAGAGATCCCGCGGTGCTGCTGGATCTGCAGCGGGCCCATTAGAGACAGCGTGCTTTGGTGGCTGAATACAAGGGACTCATAGCTGGCAGCTACCCCACTTAAAGTCCTGTTTGCCTGTGTGTTACTCTCGCCTGCCCTTTGTCTCCACAGGGTCTTTGGTCCCAAGCTTGAAGTCAGAGCAAAAGGGACTCTGGCCCTCCTTTCTTGGTGTCTCAAACCTAGACTCGGCTGAGGCTGCCAAAGCTGTCTCCACTTTCCCGAGTTCCCTTCAAGAGATGGTACGAGACACTAGACTCTAGCCTTTGAGGGTCACGCCACTGTCCCCCTCCCCTCCATTCTGATTTAAAGGCCAGCGGGACCATGGCTGTCCCTTATCAGAAGACATACTTGGGACCTATAACAGATGATCAAACAAGCGGTCTTCACAAGGAGGCTAGCAGACTGAGAGGTTCTATAATCCTCAAGGAGAGAGAGGAGATGAGGGGCAACATCCAGTGGGGCGTGGCTATCGCAAAGTTTGTTTGCATCACAGTCAAACGCATTGCTTTGTAGAGATTATGCTAACACAAATGTATAAAAAAGAGGAATCCCCAGGAGAGGTCTCTTCCTAGGGACAGAGCAGAATTGGGCCAAAGGACCCCCATGGACAGCCCATCCGTACCTTGTCGGCCAAAGCCACCATCTCTTTGGCACAGATAACCAAGGTTATATTATATTGCCAGTACATGAATTGAAAGCAATTAAAATTTGTACCTAGACTAACATCCTTCACAGCCAACAACCCCCACACCTGGCATAGCCCATCTCTGTTCTCCCCATCTCCAGGCCAGCTAGAATGTGTCCGTGAAGAATGCCAACTCAATTTCATATTGACCTTGGCTCAATTTAATTAGGATGATAAATGGGATAGGGAGTTAAAAGCACAACTTGCAGCCTGGTCTCAGCAAAACGGCTTTCCTTTTCTTTTATTCCAGGCAATTTCTTTCCTTTTCTTTTTATTAAATGGTCCTGAAGATGGAACCATGTGTCTTGCACAAGGCACGCTCTCTAGCCCTGAGCTGTACCCTCAGCTACAGCTCAAGTTGAGTTTCTTATTCTGTACCCCTGGGTTTAGTTTGGGGCTCAAATCAAAGTAACCCCTAAGCTTTCCTCCCCTTTCACTTAATTTCTTCCTTTCCCCCGAGATTGAACAAGACAGCACCCCATGAGCCAGAGGGGAGGGCGGTGCTGGCGCCGAGCTTAGCTGGGATTGGACAGATAGCTGAGTTAGTCCAGGTCTGGGCTCCAAGCCCATGTCACTCTGGGGGTTGCAGACTCACCAAAGCCCACAGGCAGCACGATCTTCCAGGAACAGTCCATGTTACTGGGGTAGTTGCCTGGGAAACCAGGGCTCAGGATCACCCCCTCCATCTCTTCCACTTCTCCCCCACATTGAGCTGTGACAAGGAGAGCAGTTGGGTTAGGAAATCGAGGAGAGGGTGGGGCTCTTCGAGCACGCAGAGTCCCAGTTTTAAACGTTCCTTGAGTCACAAACCCCTCTGAGAACCCCAGCAGGTCTCTCTGAACATCGGTACACCCAGGTAAACTGAGCAATGTAAACTCGGGACTGAAGCACAGCAGCAGGCCATCCAGGAGTGTCAGCCTTGACCACGCCCTCCACAGGTTGATGACCTCATCAAGGCCATGCAGGAAGTGGCAAAGCTCTGCTCCAGAAGTCTGACTCTTCCAGTCCTTACATGACAGCCCACCCCTCTCTCCTTCCTCTCCAACCCGGTCTTCACGAGAGCAAAGGACACAGGAAAGAGAAGAGAGCGGCACACATCCTGTCCTCTCTGAGTGCTTGCCACTGTGCCAGACTCTTCCCAGATCTGTCCTCTACGGGGAAGGATGGCCTGCCACCGAGGTTCACCATGACCACTCAGCACTGAGGGAGGATCTGGAGATATCTGATTTCAGGTTGCTGGGGTGCCTCAGTAGCTGCCCAGCTGAAAATGATTTTAGGTTTCACGTTCTCCGAGGAAAGACTGTGTGAGCAGGAAGGGGCTAATTGGCCACGGAGGCCCAGGTGTTCAGGGAAGAAAACGCCAAGGTCCAGACCAGTATTTTTCTGGGCAGAAAATGAGTAGGAAGCACACTGGGGTGGAATAGTGCCGCCACTTACATCACAGTTCCCACTCCACTTCCTGAGGGACCGTGGGGGAAATGTACGCCCCTCCCCAGCCCAGTTGCCAGAACAGCAAAATGACGCTAAGAACAGCTCCCATCTCGGGGAACCACTGTGATGCCTAGAATTTCCCGTATCCAACCTGCTCTCTCTGGGAGAGCAAGCACAGAATGTGGCATTCCCTTGACTCACTAACTTTCTGGGGGACAAGGGGATGCTGTCAGCCCGGCATGGCTGACCCTTTACATTCCCACCTCTCTTTAATCTCTGAAGACAGATTTCTGGGCTGGGGAAGATGTCTCACTTGGTAAGGGGCTTGCTGTGAGAACCTGAGTGTGAATGTCCAGCATCTACGTAAAAGCCAAGAGCAGTGATATCCCTGTAGCCTAGTGCTGAGGGGCAGGGAGAGGAGGACTCTTAGAGCTCATTGGTCAGCCAACCTAGAGCAACAGGTGAGCTCTGGGTTTAGGGAGAGACTCTGACTCAAAAAAAACGTGGAGAGCGATTGAGGAAGATATGCATAGGCACACCCCCCACACCAAGTGTATAACACACATGCACACACACACAGACACACACATACACATACATACCCACCCACCCACACCCACACCCACACACTTACGAACCCCCACTGGAGGTATGCAATGGGAAACTGGAGTCTGGCATTTAGTAGACACCCAATCACTGTTTGTTTCCTGCTTTCTTGACCTGACCAAATGCTCTGAGGTACCCCTGTCTTTCCTTAATTTTGTTAATTTCCTCAACATTGCCTAGCATAGGTTAAGCAGTAAAAAGACACCGAGTTCTTAATTTATGTGCAACCCTTGACAACTGAAGCAGGTGTTTTCGTCTGCACTTTGACAAAGTCATGGGGAAAGCCCAATGTACCTAAAATTGCCTTCTGGGGTCTGGCTGCTTATATGAGTCCACAATGGCCCTCATGATATTCTCAAGTGGACAAGCTTCTTGTGATTTTTCAGTTGGCGGGTAGAACCTTCCAGAAGTCTGGACAGCTTTGAATGAGAGTTAGAAATTGCACAAATGTCTTTCAGGAACTACTGACTTGGAACAAATCCAGAACACTGGATTTTTTTTTTTTTGACTTGAACCTGAACTCAGCAGTATAGCAGAGAGCTCTGATCCCCAGGGATTGGGACTCTAGTGGATTCTAAAGTCCAGTTCTCTTACCAATGCAGAGTGGAGGAGGGTAGTTCCATCGGCGCACAGTTCCAGGCATGCAGGAGATGTGGGCATGGCCCTGGAGAAATCAGAACAGTAGCGGGCTAGAGGTCCCCAGGGGCACAATTATACACCTAACCCGGAACGGGGGCTTGCTCTAGACCTCACATTAAGAGACAAGACATCCAGATGCATGAGATCATCGTGGGATTTGAGGTAAGACAGAAAGAGAGGTAATTTGGGGCGGGAGAGACCACTTACTAACAACCATCACTAAAGAATTCTCATTACAAGAGGTTTCCTTGTGAGTTTCCTCTAATTACTAAATTCCCTCATGGCCCTCAAAGGGAAATTAAATTTTCCCAAAGTCCAATCAAAGCCGACTTTGCAGGAACACATTCCAGGCTGGATTGTCCAGGGCCCTCACCATCAACAAAGTTTATTTTTGTGAGAATAGTTCCAGGAGTGGATAGCTGTCCCCAGGGGATAGGGAGGCTTCACCCGTAACCAGGCTGCAGCTTTGCCGGTAAGGGATTGGGTAATGCACTCAGGGGACTCCTGTTCCCTGCCCTGGGGTTATTTTGGTGGGGATGGGTACCTGAAGGGCGTATCCTGGCTCACACTGGAAAGAGACCACGTCATTCACCAAGTAGCGCTCGCCTGTCTTCACTCCGTTACTGGGTACAGCTGGTTCGGGACAACTGCTCAGGCCCACCGCTAGACAACACAGAGAGGGAGAGAGAAAGATGGGCAAGACTGGTTGGTTAAGGTGACAGAGGCAGAGGATGCTGTTGGCTTCTTGGGATCCAAGGCTTGTGCCTTCCTAGGCCTCCTGTTCACCCCGGCATACAGAGGAAGTCAGAATGTATAATATGGAGGCTCATCAGATCAAAGCTGGAACAGGGGGTGTCACTTCAGGGGCTTGGGATGTTTCGCTCACCTATTGAGCTCAGCATCAGGACACCTTGGTTGCAGACTCCCAAGGCCTCTCTATCTGAGTCCTTGTCCCATGGTTGAATATGCAAACTTGAGAGGGTTTCAAGCCTTCTCTAACCCTTAGTATCTTTCTCCAGTCAGTGGTAGCCTTAAGTGTGAAGGAGTGGGCACAGCCCCAAATCCACAGAGGGTGGGGAGTCAGCCACCATTTCCTCCCACCGAGAAACCCACACACGGCCACGACCCTGGATTCTCACTTTTGTATTCCAGGTGGAAGCCAGCAGCGGACACGCTGATGTCAGAGTAGAAGTGGAGGTAGAGCTGGTTGGAGGTGCTGTTCAGCAGGGCAGGCACTGTTGTCCCTGTGCAAGAACACCAAGGGTCATTCGGCATTCCTCCACACACCAATCTCTACCTCATTCCTGTTTCTACTCCCTGCTGGCATTCTGTTCCCAGGGCCCCCAAATACCACCCCCATTATCAAACTTACTAAATGACAAAATGCCAGGTAGTTAATGGGCCAGGGAAGGGAAGCCGTGGACGACCAGTGCTATGGACCTACACTGTCAGGAGGCGATGCTCCTCAGGCAGTGAGAGGGCTGTGCGCCTGGTCTCTACTCAGTCATCCTCAAAAAGATTCTGACATGTACAACTGCCTGGTCAACCCAGCAGGGCAGACAGCTTATCTGGATGTGAATGGGTAATCTTTATATCTTAGCATCATGATCTCTGGGCCTAGCAGCTGTAACTGCCCTGGCCATTGGGCAAAAACACATCCCATATTCTGACACAAGCATGCCACTGACTAGGCAGTGGGGAATCCGCTTTGGGGAAGAAGTTTGGTTGTTCGTTAAAGAAAGTGAGACAATGGTGATTTCATTTCTGGATATATGCTCTTGAGGACGGACAACAAAAGGGACACCAGAGCTTGCAGGTGACTCTCCACCCCAGCATTAGCCACAGTAGCTCCATAATGAAGGTGACACAGCCATCACTGTGTGACGGGTGTATGAAGAAATGGACTAGCCGGTACACAGCACAGCGCGGACTCAAACTGACACCGGGTGAGTCCATCAGACAGAACACCACATGGCCTAAGGTTTCACTTGTATGAACTGCAGACAAGGGCAAGTCCATGGGGACTGGAAGATGAGTGATTGCCAGAGGCTGGGGGCAAGTAGGGGAGGTGGAGAATGAGTGCAATTGGTACTTGATTTCCTTTCAGGGCTACAGAAATGCTCTGGGATTGTTTAGAAGTGATGGTTGAAGATCATTGTTAATATACTAAACCTCAGGCAATGGTGATGACGGTGGTAATGGTGAGGATAATGGTGGTGATGGGCTACACAGATTATTAGAAATGGGTTAGGTCAATATGTAAGAGCTAGCCAATAAGAGGCTGGAACTAATGGGCCAGGCAGTGTTTAAAAGAATACAGTTTCCGTGTAATTATTTCGGGTATAAAGCTAGCCGTGTGGGCGGCCGGGTGCCAGGAACGTAGCCCCGCCACTCCACATTCAACAGTGGTGATGGCGATGGTAGTGATGGTGGTGATGGCAATGGTAGTGATGATGGTGGTGAGGATAGTGATGGTGGTGATGGTGATGGTAGTGATGATGATGATAGTGATGGTAGTGATGATGGTGATAATGGTAGTGGTGATGGTGATGGTAGTGATGGTGGTGATGGTAGTGATGGTGGTAGTGATGATGATGATGGTAGTGATGATGATAATAGTGATGGTAGTGATGATGGTGGTGGTGATGGTGATGGTAGTTATGGTAGTGATGATGATGTCAACCACAACCCTCCAAATGAAAGCTCTGGATGTCCCATCTTACCTGAGAAACTCCCCAGCATGGTTACGGTGTTGTCTGCTCCGTCAAACACTTCTAGAGAGTCCCAGTTCTGCTCTGTGACAAAGCTGATGACTTGAATCTGGAGACAGAACGATTGAGTTGTTGATCACACAGCTCAAGTGCCCCTTTTTCTCCCCATGGGTAATTTAATTTATCAAACGCCTCCTCTGGGCCTGACACTGTGCTGGTTCCTTCCCATAAAAGTAAGATGTGGTCCATACCTATCTCACAAGATCACTGTCTGGTGGGAAAGACAGACCTGAAATATGATCATAGGACAGAAGGACAGTGCCATTCCAGACAGTGAGACTGCTTCCATCCAGCTGTCTTTCTCCCCTTGCCTTTTTGTTCATTCATTTATTGATTTATTTATTTATTTATTTAGGCGACAGGGTCTCATGTGGCTCAGGCTAACCCTGAGTCACCATGCAGCTGAGGATGGCTTTAAACTTTGAATGCTCCTGCCTCTGTTTTCCTGGGAGTTGTCACATGCATGCAGAAGCACACTTTGTTTATGTGGTGCTTGGATTGAACCCAGGGCTTTGGGCATGTCAGGAAAAAACTCTACTAACTGAGCCACCTCTCTGGCCCCTTCTCACATTTGGAACAGTCTTTGGGTTTCTTACTCTCATTGGGTGTGTCCAGCTCTGGTCCTGATTACTCCATTGGCCTGGCAGGCTCTGCATCCTCTCCTATGCCTCTCTGTGTTACTCCTACCTTGGGCACATGTTACGTATCCCAGTCACCCTAGCTGTGTATCTGGCTGTTCTCTCTGCCTCACTTGTGCTTGGTGATGTACTCTTTCCCGGGTCATCAGCAAGGCCCCCCTTTTTCCTCCTTAATGGTCTTAGATAAATACCTTGAACCATTTGAAACTTTCCCAAGACTCCTCCAAATTTATATTCTAGCTGCAAGCCCACATTCTTCTCCTGGCTGGCTGGAGCTAATTCCCATCTCCCATCTTCCCTCAATTAGCTGTCTTTCCTCCCATCTTTCCCCAGAGATGCTGTGATCTCTTGTTTGGGAGCCATATCTCCACATCTGCACTGTGGCACCAAAGCCACAAGGACAAGGACAGAGATGTTATTTCTCCTCCCACTTCAGCCTGGCTTGGGGTCCAGCAACAGCCAGAATCTGTGGGCAGCCACCTAACTTAGGCACCTCCTTGTTCCCACCTGAATGCCAGCTCCTTCTGGGACCATGATCTTCCACACGCAGTTGAGGCTGTTGAGGTAGGGCTCCGGGAAGCCAGGCGACAGGATGGTGCCCCTGCGTTCAGTGAGGTTGCCACCACAGGGTACTGGGAAGAGACACGGGGCTGGTCAGAGGCTCCTCAGCTCCTCCATGGGAGCCTCTCCGTGTGTTTCCCTCAGGGCCTTTGGCTTCTGCTGAGCCTCCTCCTGGGCTAGCTTCTTCTATGGCTTTCAGCCCCACTTCCCTCAGGATCTTGGCCTCTTCTGGGCCACTTCCATGTGCTGGCCTCTGACTCTCCCCTCCCTCCACCCCTATTCCTCCTGCTCCCCACCTCTCTCAGGATCTCCAGCCTGCTGTAACTCATATTTGTGTGTGTGTTTTTTTTTTCCTCCAGCTCCCAAACCGCATCTCCCAGTCCCACCCCCTGTAGGGTCCCTAGCCTCTGCTAAGTCTCCTTGCCATGCTGGCTTCTCCCTTAGGGACCTCCTGCTCTTGGCGACTTGACCTCAAGCAGTGGTCCTCTCTTCACCGATCTCCCTCTCCATCTCCTTCCCCTCTCTGTATTCACATGCCCGGTGGGACCAGAGAGTTACTCGGCCTGAGCGGGCCATTCTCCTTAGGCTGAGAAGGGCTGATGCATGCCTTGGGGATCTCTGATGACTGGCTGTGTCCCTCAGGGAGAGAAGTCTGCCCTCCGTCCTTCCTCTCCCCATCTCTCCATCTCTCCTTGCCCGGTCTCCGCCTTGGCTATCACTTACCCACACAGGTTGGTGCAGAGACATTCCACTGGGCCAATGCCCCAGGTACAGGGAGACACTCGATTTCTGGAGACCCCTGAAGGGCGTAGCCCGAGTTGCATTCAAAGCGGATGATGGCCCCCACGGAGAAGTCACTGCCCAGCCTTTTGCCATAGCGGGGTTCTGGCACAGAGCTGCACTGTGTGGCACTGGTTCGGGGCACCGCTGTGGGGGAAAAGGCACTTAGGGGGCAAGCCTCACTGGGTAGAAACTGGCCCAGGGATGCATGCAGGACAAGGCTGGAGGGGACCTTGGGAGCTTAGGGTACATTTTCAGGCTGGCATGGACACCTTCCAGGGAAGGTCCATTTTGAGGCACACTGCGGGATTCAATATGGTGGTACAGCTTCTAGGAATCATGGTAGTAAGAGGCCCAGGGCCCAAACTTAAGCCTCAGAGCTCTTTCTTCTTTGCTCCTTTGGTGACATTTCTTTCTTACCAGGGCCTCGTTCCCTAATGGCAACATAAGCCCTTCCCCCCGCTCTCTCAAGACCCTGCCCAGGGTCTGCAGGCCAACAACTTGAGCATAATGGTGGCTTGTGGGAATTAGGAATAGCGCCCCTGTAGCGGGATCTCCCCCTGCACAGGGCTAGACAGGGCCTCCTGGGCAGGTGTAGAACAAACAGGGAAGGCCTTGCTTAGAGACTGGTGGCCTTAACAACGAGGTTGTTGTTGGGCAGGGAAAAGCAAAGATGCTCCAAGGTCCTGTTGGGTCTTAGTGACTCAGAATGAACACTGATTGCCTGGCTGGTTATGGGTTTTAACCCAACCAGGAATTATTACCCTCATTTCATACTTGACCAAATGATGGTTCTAAGAAGTGGAACGGCTGGGGGCCACCTCCCTGATCAGAGGCCCGGCTTGTCCCGTCCCTTTACTACTGCACTGCAGACAAAACCAAGGGATAAGAGGGCTGGGACGGTGTCCCCAGCACCATCAGAGATGTACTAGACATTGGGTAAGGGTGGGTGGGGCACGGGTCAGGGGGAGGAAAGGAATTTACTTCCGACGTGTGCTTTTCCTTCCAAACTGTTGCTTGGGTAAGCAGATGTATACAGTTGAATGAATGTCAGGAAATTGTCCCCCACATAGTAACTGCTCCCCCCCTAAAGTCCTCATAGGGAGGTGAAGATAGGAGGTAAAAAGGTCTCTGTTCCTCAGGACACAAAGTCACTGAGATGACATCTGACCCTCCAAGGTCCACACCCTACATACCTTGGTAGACAAAATGGAACCCCCTGGCTGGTACTTGGCCTTTGGCGCTGAACTTAATGAGAATTTGATTGGAGGTGGCCAAGGGCAGCGACTCTCCTGCCGAGAAGAGTGAGGAGAAAGGAAGGGAGTGAGCCCGGCTGTAATGCCCAGTGGGTAGAATCCAGGCTGGGAAGGTGGGGCAGCCACGCTGAGTACAGTGAAGCCCTCCACAGTCCAGGACTCGCTGCAACCTCACAGGTTGCACCTCACAGCGCAGCTCACAGATGGGGGCTGGGGATGCGCATCCGTTCGTAGAGTGCTTACTTATTGTGAACAGAACTCTAGGTTTGAGCCTCCAGCACCGTGTGAACTGGGAAGGGAGGTGTGCTCCTCTAATCCCAGCACATGGGAGGAAGAGGCAGGAGGATCATAAGCTAAAGGACATCCTCCATCCCTAGTTACATAGCATGTCTGAGGCCATACTTGGCTACACAAGGCTCTGTCTTAAAAACAAAAAAACCCTAGAGATGATTTTATATCCATGTTCTCTCTTGATCTGCTGTGAGGCCAGCACGGCAGAGCTCAGCAGCACCCTCATTTACAAAGCAAGATAAAGAGGTTTGGGAAATTACATGACCTGCCCAGAAATAAGGAGGCTGCTAAAAATGTATGGAGAGAATGTATGGAGGGAATGTATGGAGAGAAATGTATGGAGGGAATGTATGGAGGGAATGTATGGAGGGAATGTATGGAGGGAATGTATGGAGGGAATGTATGGAGGGAATGTATGGAGGGAATGTATGGAGGGAATGGCTGTTACTGTGCTGACTGGAAGTATATTTGGAAAGAACTAAGGAAGAGACGCCAGGAGACAGCAAGGAAGAAATTCTAATTCTGCCGGGGAAGGATTGCTAATTCTTGTCAGTGAGATAACGACTGAAGGCCAATGTCAAAACTTATCTATGGATGAGAAATTAATGATTTAAAAATAATTACAAAGGCATGAGCATAAAGTCCAAGTATCCAATCTTGAAAACTAGAGACGGGCCCAGAAAGAATGGGAAAGGAAGGAAGTGCCTCCCACACCGGAAGCCAGTCCCTAGGGAGAAGGAAGTGGGCTGGCAGACACCAGCACAAATATCTCACCTACCCAGTCTTCTCCTTTACCAGAGAAACTGAGGAAAGGAGCCTGAGTAAACACGGAAATGGAGACTGAAAGAAATGCAAAAAGCCCTCCACTACCCCAAATACCACAATATCCATGGAAACGCTACTCTTTGTGTTGTTGTTGTGTTTGTTTTTCCAAGACAGGGTTTCTCTGGGTAGTTTTGACTGTCCAGGAACTTGCTTGGTAGACCAAGCTGGCTTTGAACTCAGAGATTTACCTGCCTCTGCTTCCCAGGTGCTGGGTTTAAAGGCTTGTGCCACCATTGTCTGTCTTGTCTTATTTTCTTGAGACACCGTCTCTCCCTGAACCTGCAGCTTGGCAGCCAGCTGTCCTCCCGGCTTCACTCCTGCAGCACTGGGGCTGCAGGCATGCATGCTGCCATGCGTGGATTTTTATATGAGTATTGGGTTTTCAAGCTGAGACCCTCAAGCTTGAGCAGCAGGTGCACTTACCCACACAGCCACCTCCCAGCCCAGAAGAGATAATCTTTTCATATTTTAATTAAAAAGGAGTTTTAGGCTTATTTTTATATGTATGAATTATTTTGCCTGCGTGTATATATGTGCACTATGTGTGAGCCTTGGGCCTATGGGGGGCGGGATCAGAAGATGGTTTCCAGTTTCCTGGATCCGGAGTTACAGATGGTTGTGAGAAAACTCGTAGGTGCTGGGAATTGAACCTCCTCAAGAGCAACAAGAAATCTAAACCACAGAGACATCTCTTTAGCCCTAGAAGAGACATTCTTATCTCTTGAGCACAGAAGTACCATGTGTTGAAGTAGTATACATCAAATCATACATGTCAAAATGAACGGCATGAAGCCCAAGTGAGTACGCTGCTGTAAGCATGCTCAAGCTGAGCACACTCCTGTAAACATGTGTGTTCTTGTACAGGGAAGAGTACAAACAACGCTCTCCACCCAGGAAATCAGGCTGAGAAGAACACAGTCATTTGAAGAAGCAACAGAGGAGAGAATTTACGAAATAAAAGCAGCGGCCAATTAGAAAGTAACAAATTCATAGAAGTACTGCTAAGTCGGAGCAACAAGAATTCCTCAAAGCAGCAGAGGTTTCCCATAAACCTCTAGCAAGCACAGCCAAGCAGAGAAGGGGGCTGTGAACACAGGTGCACAGCGCTCCAGAGACCCAGAACATAAGTACCGGAGCAAGGGCATTAAAAAAAAAAATCCTTGCATGTTACATAAGTGACATCACTAAAATGAAGAGAAGTTATGAAATGAACTTTACCAAAAGATAAAATATTAGCATCGAAATTAAAAGAATATACCTGGATAGAACAGGAGCCATGGAAGGAAATCAAAGAAAAGCAACAGAGGAGGAGGAGGAAATAAAACAATGAAACCAATTTATTTGCAAATGATGGTGCCTCTCATCCAGCAGCCAAGAATTAGCCTGTGATATTAGCCCTATTGAGGACAGTTCAATGGGTCTGTAAGAGGAATAGACTCTGAATGCCAGTCTTCGAATTGATTAGCACAGACTAGCTAGAAAACATAAAGGGAGCAAAAAGGACCCATTTATAATAAGAGAGCAATAAAGACAGCTAAAATCCTCATGAGATAGCCGGGAATAAAGCTAACAAAAGCAACAAATCGCTACCGGTTAAATGAAAGCGGCAGCCTGACCCCCAACGTGTCTAACGGATAAACAGAGACACATCATATTCCCTGCGGGGCACAAGGGTTAACACAAAGATGCATAATATAAAGACCTATGTCTCCATCATAAGCTATACATTTTTTTGAAATTCTAGAGATAATTCTTATGTAATTTTTCTTGATTTGCATCAGTTTCATGTAGCCCAGGCTGATCTTGAACCTGCTATGCAGCTGAGGATGTTTCTATTACGCAACTTTTGGGGGTCACAGACCCGAACCATCGCGCCAGGCTTATGTGGTGCTAGGCACTGAACATGCTTGCCTTTGTGCGTGCCGGGCCAGCACTCTGCCAGCTGAACCATAGTGCCATCCCTATGCATTTTAAAAACTCACTACAGTGCCATTTCATTTGTATTTTAGTAAATAAAGCTTTCCTAAAGATCAGAAAAATCAAACAGCCACGCTGGCCAATTTATAGACCAGGCGGCAATGACACAGACCTTTAATCCCAGCAGCCACACCAGCTTGCCATAGAAATCAGACGGTAATGGTGCACGCCCTTAATGCCAGTGCTAGAGAGGATTAAAAGGAAGGAGGAAACAGCTCTCAGTCACAGTCTCATTCTGAGATTCCTGGAGGCAGGATCGCCATTTCGGACTGAGGAAGAGGTAAGAGCCAATGGCTAGCTGTTTTGCTTTTCTGACCTTCAGGTTGAACCACAATTTCTGTCTCTAAGTTTTAATCATGCTTTAACTGAAAACATAGTTCTGGATAATATTTGGAGGTGACAAGCAAGACTGGCCAATTTAAAAAGTCACAATAGCTAGTTGTGGTACTGAGTGCCTGGGAGTCAGGAGGATGAGAACTTTGAGGCCGGCTTGGGATAAGTAAAAAGACCTGTCTCAAAAACAAACAAACAAAACCAAACAAAAAACAACCACAGGGATGATTAGAAACACAGCTTTTAAAGTTACTGTGGCAGGGCTGGAGAGGTGGCTCAGCAGTTAAGCGCACTTGTGGCTCTTGCAGAGGTCCTGAGTTTGGTTCCTAGCACCTCACAACAGTTCCCAACCTAACTCCAGTTCTGCAGGCTCCAGTGCCCTCTTCTGGTCTCCTTGGGCACTGCAAATATGTGCTATACTTGTATACATGCAGGTAAAAGACCCACATACATAAAATGAAAGTAAATCTTGGAAAAGTTATTGTGACACCAAGTACCATTACAGCTTTATAATTGCCAAAACCTGTACAGGGAGACATATACACGCGGAAGAAATAGATTAAAAGTAAAGAAAAAGACCCAAACACCATAAACATTAGAATATATAAACTTGACATTTTCAAAATCCTGTCAGGACAACTGATTAATTGGTTTGAGTCTCTGTAACAAATAAAAAAGTCAAAATAAAATTCAGAGGAATAAAGGCAAAGCGATAGAACCGGAAAGAATAAACAGAAAACAGAGGTTATCATCTGCTCTGTCTACAGCAACGACATAAATGATGAAAGAAAGATGTATTTGATATCAAGGGGCATTTTAATTTTCTGATATCAAAACATACCCTGAAGAAAATTACAAAGCAAACAGCAAACTGGAGTGGAAGGCTTTTTAAAGTGTATATGATTCCCCTGGTATAAGATGTATTTTGCCTGTAGCCATGTGGGGTTCTGCTTTATGAAAAAGAAGATGAGGGCTAATAGAAAAATCAACACAAATTTGCAACAAGAATGCTTGGGCCAATAAAGACATTATATAAAAAAAAGTTACCACCTCACCAGCAATAAAAAGGCAAATTAAAAAATGATATACTGTTTGTATATTTCAAATAGATAACTTTTTAAAAATGATCTCACTTTTGGAGAAGAAAGCTGTAAGGTCTTTCTATCAGGGTTATTTGACAATCTCCACAAAAGCCTCAGCGTTCTCACTGTAGTCTTTGCTCAGCCACTCTTAGATACTCCGAGGTGCAGTCAGGGATATGAATAAAGATATACGTACAATGCAATGAGTTATTATTCATAGTGCAGAAGCAAGCAAAATGCACAGCACTAGGGAATTTCTTATATAAATCTTAAATAACTATAGGAGAAACGAGTAAGAAGCATTAAAAATCCCAATATAAAAGAGATACTTAACGACAGAGAAAGTGTATGGTAAGAGTAGTTACAATGTTATATATATATATGTATACATATACATATATATATAGTTTTATTGATTGGAATATGTAAAAGTCAGTCTATGTGGATCTGAGGAGTAGAAGGACACACATTACACTATGACAATCATTTGTTTGGAGTGTGTGTATTTAAAATTCTCCCCTGATGATTTTGGTTTGGCTTCAAATTCCTACAGTGAAAACACAACATGCTCAAAAAGGAAAGAAAAGTTGGGGTCTGGGTATGAGGCTGAGGTGTGCCTGGGTCCTCCGTTATGTGTGGCCCTTTTGATGTGGAGAACTTGTAGTGGATTTTAAAATAGCACCTCTCTGGCCGTGATGGGTATAGGCCCTCATTCCTGGCAGCAGTCCTGGGGTGGCTCAGTCTCCTCTTACTCCCTCTCCCCAACCCTGGCCCACCCGGATCCCTTGCTGGCCCTGGGTACCTGTGTGGGAGCCGGAGAGTGAGCTGAGGAGCCGGGCGTGCTGGCTATAGCCGTCGTGAACCTCCACTATGTCGTTGAGGGCTGTGTGGAAGAAGGCAAACTGGCCAAACACCACTGTGGAGGAGACATGGCATGGAAATCAGAGGACGTGCCGGCGGCTGAGGGGGGTGGGATGGAGGTGGGGATCTGCTGGCCCCGGGCCAGGAGGAGAGACATTAGAGGGGTTGCTGGTGCAGGGGCCAGCAGTTAGGGAGCCTTTCTGGGGCAGGGTTGTAGGCTGACAACACTGGGCAACAGGACACAGACGTCTAGGGAGTCCCTGGCCGGTTGGTCTTCTCCACAGGGGTCAAGACGACATTCACACCTGCACCCGAGGGCAGGCCACTGGAGGTAGATGGAATTCTTAACTCTTTTCTGTACAAGAGCTGCTACAGCTATTGAGGACTTGCAAAGGCTTCTGGTGCATCCTCTATTCCCCCAACCCCCACCCCGATCTCAGTCCTTTTCACCAGTTCGCCTTTGCCCCCTCTCCCTCCAACACACACTATGCCTATGTGTGCACTTCTTTCTCCTCTTGGAAAGCCTTCTCCTGGTGTACCCCAGGATACTCTCTGTCCCGACGGAGAGGCTGTCCTTCCGGGTCTCACAATGAAGGACCCCAAGGGCTTGCCATTTTGGAAGAAAATGGGAGGAATCAGAAAACACAGAAGCAAGTCAAGGAAACCCTACCATAGTCCTTAGGCACGGTGACAAAGTACAAGCAGGTCTGTCCACTGGTATAGTTCTGGGGGTAGTTTGGGGACAGGACCACTCCATCCGAGCCCACATACTGTCCACCACAGGGAGCTGAAAGAGAAGCCAGAGAGGGGCCTGGTGACTTGGTGACATCTCATCAGCTGCTCATGTTCCCTTCTCCCAGCCTGGACCTCTGGCCTCGCCCAGGCCAAGGGCGTCTTGTCCCTAGTCTGGAATCCATCTAAGGGCACACATTGGTATTTGCCCTCTAAGTGTTAACACTGGCAAGGGTCCCTAAGGGCACGCCTTTGGGGCTCACATCATGAGACTTTCATGCTTATATGAAGGACCTGGACGTGGTCTTTGGCTCCATGGCTGATCCATGAAGGCACTGGCATTTACTGAGCAGTAGGCTGAAGATTCTCTCCCCACACTTCCCTTCTGGGGTCCACTCAGTCAAGCTACCTACTGCTCCTGTTCTTGGTGCCAACTTCCACAAGTGGCCTTGGTGCTGGCCTCGCCCACTTACCCGGGCAAAGCGTCCTCATTACTTTTTAATTTTTGGGCTCCCCATGTTCTGGGGGATCTCATAACACAAGACCACCTGTAGCCTTACTTTACACAGACATCACTCAGAATGTCCTCCAGCCCCAGGAATCAGCCCAAGGTCACCTTTATCACCCTTTCCTGGTGTGTACTTCCTGGATGGCAGGCCTTCAAGCTTTGGTTGAACATCTCTGTGAGTGAATAGACACACTCCAGAGAGGTGACCATCCAGAGGGACTGAGACACTGGGTGGATGATGAAGCCAACCCCCTTCATTGCAAACCCACTTATCCGACCTTACTTGCTTCACAGGAGTCCCCTTGTGGCCATGTCCTGCTTCCCACTCTCCAGATCCTTCTGCCCAGCATCCATCTTAGGCCCTTAGATCCCCAGCGTCCTGGCTATTCTCACCAGTGCAGACTGGTCTTGGGTTGTTCCACAGTGGCTTCCCATCAGGCCCCAGGATGCAGCTCAGGGTGGAGGCGCCCTCAACCTCGTACCCTCCGTGGCAGTAGTAGGTGATGGACGAGCCCAGTTTCAGGTCAGAGCCCACTCGAGTGCCGTTCTTGATGGAACCGGGGTCAAAACATGACTCCCTTGGGTTTTCTGGAAAACCAGAGAGACAGACAGATGACATTCTCAGGGGGAGCAAGTATTGCTGTGCCTGCAGTGAACTATGCCACTTCCTACACCCTGGGGGAAGGCAGGGGTCAGTCAGTGCTCAGGCCTGGCTCCTGGCTCCTCTCTCACCCCCAACTGGTATAGGCTACGTTTCCTTGGCTTCCTGTCTCCAGCCACAAGCCTGGCAATGCCCAACATTTGGAATCATCTCTTTCTCCAGATTTTTTTCCTTCACTATGCTGGCCTGAGGGTGGAGCTGATGTCTGTTGCTCAGGCTCACATATAGGGCACTAACCCGAGATCTAGGAAGGATGTGGGAAACCTCACCCCACCTCTGGTTGGATGCCCCAAACCCCTGTGATATCAAAAGCTCCAATATGGGTTTCTAGGTCTTCACTGGACACAAAGTGTTTACCATTCATTGAAGTAATGGTGGTTTCTGCCTGGTCACACGACTTAGGTGTTTTCTGTTGCAGGATAATTGACTGCAGTGTGAAACCTCAAGATTGTGTTAATAAAAATCAACGTTGGAGCAGAGGGCAGAGCCGGTGACTAGTTGACAGGAATTGACCATAGAGAGTATGAAGGAGCCAGGAATATGGATAGAGAGATGCACAGGAAAGAGTAGGGAGGGATTTAGAGATTCATGGCCTTTTTGGTTTGGGATGGCTGGAGAGATGCTCTCTTGCTGGGTCTTTGGCCAAAAGAGAAGGTCAGTTGGTTGCTTCTCTGCCCCCTCTGAGCTAGCGGGTTTTCACCCCAACATCTGACTTCCTAGTCTTTATTGGTAAATAAACAAGAGACACGTAGCTAAACACTACATTTGGCGGCGGCAGCAGGGTCAGGTGCCAGCGGGACAGTAAGTCCTGCCAGGCCATGACCTGAGCAGGATGGCAGTGACTGCAGGAGCTTTGGGGGGCGGGGGCACAGATGGTAGTTACAATATCAGTAGATTCAGGTACAGCCGCTGTGTCGGAGACAAAGCAACAGTCTTTGTAGGCAGGCAACTGTGGATGTACCCAAGCCATTTATTCTTTTGACATTTTTCTGCACCATACTTGGTGTTTCCTCAGTGCTGGAGGTACCAGCTGGGGCCCGGGTGTCTGAAGTAGAACTGACACCATGGTCTTTTTCCCCAAAGAAATCCAAAGCAGTCCTGGAAGGCAGCCCTTACGCTCCCCGTGGCAGCTTTTTCTCATCCTTGTCACCAGGACTGTCAGCTAGGCGGTGGCAGGACACAACTAAGGGCAGATGGCACCAGGAATCTGTCATTGGTCCTCGGGGTTTGGTCAGAGTGTCCATGTAGGGCAAGGGCACCGCGCAATTCTTCGTGTGCTAGCGGCTTTGCCGGAAGCGCTCTGAGACAGAACGATCGGAGCTAAGGAGGGAACAACTGGCGGAGAAGACACCAGAGTTCAGAGATGACTGGCTCACGGTGAATGTTGCTGAGGGCACTTCCTGTCACCGGGGTACCTTTTAGAATGCATATACACATGGCAGTCATTGCTCGAGGCTGTCACGTAGCTGCCAATCAGCCTGTTGAGTGATGGGACAGGACCCCGAGCGTCTATAATCCTGTCATGTCCATCAGCTCTTACATTGGAGCCCTTCTAATTCCCCTGCTCTTCAAGTCTTCCCCCACACAGCTGAACACGCAGCAGTCCTGAGTGCACTGCTGGGGCTCACTAACCCCAGAGAAGCTTCACTTGCCAGTCAAAGGGCCCCTCCTCAGCATCCTGTGTGCCCTATGGTACTTCACCCTGACCCCTGCATCAATTCTGGTCTTTCCTTATGCCCGAGGCTCTGGCTAGGCTATAAATGGCCACTGGATGACCCATATTCCAAGAGCAGAGATATGATGAACTGTGACCATAAATTCATAATGAGCCAAATCATATTTGAAACTAAGAAATTGAAACCAAGGTCATGCAGAGTCTGAATCACTTGTGGTACCCGCTTTCCATTCCCTCTGCCAGTTTCAAAGATGGACCCCAGGTTTGACTGACAGTTTCCAGGCACCAGGTCAGACCTACATATCCCAGCCTCTTGGGCAGTCAGGTCTGGCCTAGGGGATGGAAAACACAAGCAAGACTTTCTGCTTTCCTCATAGAAGGCAAAATCCTTCAGGCCTACAAGGGCCCTGCAGATGCTGCCCCCTCCATTCCCTCTGTGACGTCACCCCCTGCTGTTCCTTTGCTGACTTGCTCCTGACTCACAAGCCTCTGTGCTTGTCCATCCCCACATCTGGATAAGGTTCCCATCTCACTTCCATCAGGTCTTGTCAATGTTGCTTTCATGGTGACATCTTCTTCGGGAAGTTCCTTAAAACTACAATTACTTGGAGCTGGGGAGATGGCTCAGCTGGTAATACGCTTGCCACACAGGCATGAAGGCCTGAGTCCAGATCCCCGGCACTCATATAAGAAATTGGGCATGTGTCGGTGTGTGCATGGAACCCAAGTGCTGGGAGGAGTGGAGCCATTTGGATTCCTGCTTGTTGGCCAGACAGTCTAACAAAACTGGCGATTCTCAAAGAAGAGAGGTGTCATTCTAGGGTTAATGATTAGCTTGACAGAATTTAGAGTCACCTGGGAGATTGGCCTCTAGGTGTGCCCGGGCGATTCTCTTGATTCTGTTACCTGAGGTGGGAAGACCTGCCCACTGTGGAATCCTAGACTACAGAAATGGAAAATGGAATTGCGCAATGCAATGGGGCCCCTTACCCCGTTTTCGGAACAGCTGCTTCAAACTCTTTCCAAGTTGTTGACTCCCCACTGGGATGGTTTGCACTGTGGGCCAGGGCAAACCCCTCTCCCTTCCATTGGTTTCGTTAGCATGTTTTATCACAGCAATAGGAAAAAGCTAAGACAAGAGAACAGGATGGTGTCCGTCCCCCAGGCCTGCTCCCGTGACAAGAAAACTACTGCATCCCATGTTTCGCGCATCTTCTAGAACTGTGTGTGTCAATGGCAGACAATGAAAGGGGTCAAACCAGTTGGTGGATAAGAAATAACCAGGGAGCATTGGCAGTTGATAAACATGGGCTAGGTGGCAATCGTGGTTAGCATTATTTGTGAGCACATATGTGGTGTTCTCAGGGGCCACCAGAAATGTTTAATTAAAGGACAATTTAAATGTGGCTGGGGCCCTATACTATGCAGGTGGAAAGTGTGAGCCAGAAAAATTTTAATTTTAATGGGTAACATGAACCTGTTTGTACACAAAGGCTGACGAGGCCTGGTTGAACCTCGATGATGGCAAGAGGAAGGGAACGGGCTCTCTAGAGTACCTGGAACATTCTGGGCATTAGGCTAATATATCACTCTCTCACATCAGTCAGATATGGACATATCTGACTGTTCATCACCTCTGAAGAGCACAGGGCATCAGATACACGCCAGGTACTGTACCAATGACTTTAATGCACAGGACCATCAAGATTTGTAACTTTGCTGGGAAGGAATTTTCCTGCCGTCATTTTATGAATGAAGAAGTGAGAGGTTAAGCAACCACCTAAGGAGACCCAATTATTAAGTAGTAAACATGAACTTAATCCAGTAAACTGGCAGGCTATGCTCTTGCCAGGCAGGGACCTCAGCTATTTTTTTGTGAGGTTTGATTGACATATGGCTATGCACATTTCTTTCTACTTTGCCTCTGGCTTTAGCCTTCCAAGGGAAGAGCTGGGTGTGACAAGCTGACCTAAAATACTTACATAGGCGTGCATGTGGTGTATGCACTTTTGCGTGTGGCATATGTACACGTTTGTGCGTGGTGTATGCACATTTGTGTGTGGCATATGTAAATGCTTGTGTGTGGTATATGCGCATTTGTGTGCGGCATATGTACACGTTTGTGTGTGGGTATACACCAAAAGACGACATCTGGTCGTCCCATCCTACCGCTTTCTATGTTATTCCCTTGATGCGGACTCCCTTGTTGATCTTGAAGCTAGGCTGGCATCTAGCCATGTGTTAGCATTCCTCCCCTAAGGTCACGAGTGGGTGGGTGGGTGGCCATGTCTGGTTTTTAATGTGGATTCTGGGATCCTTATGTTTTCTCTCCATGTGTTCTTACCCATAGCGTCATCTTTCCAGCTCACTGGTTTTATATACGGGTGCTTGGGACCCAAACACAGGTCCTTGTGTGTGCCAGTGCCTTACTGACTGAGCCATTGCCACATCACACCCCGCTATGCCCCAACTGGGTTTTCAACACGTGCCCACGCCCATTCCTTTATGTTTTGGTCTATGGCTATTTGAGCCCTCCAAGGGCAGCTGAGAACCTATGACAGGGAAATATTTATTATCTAAAATATTTGTTATCTTTAAGAAAAAAAAAACCCCATCAACTTCTTTTGAACTCTCCGTTATCCACTGGCTTAATTCCAAAATCCAGTAGCACTACATGAATGGGAAAGGCAGGATAACAGGACGCCATCAGATGTATCATGTGACAAAGTGCCAGTGTTGGAGCACTAGGGCCCTAGATTTTCACAGGCTGCTCTGTCTATCTGGGCTGAGACAGCTCGGCTGTGGTTTGCATCACGCCCCAAAGGTTGGCACTTGGTATCCAGTGTGATGATGTTGATGTACCTATGAAACCTTTAGGTGGTAGCATCTCCTAAGGGTGATCAGGTCAGGAGGGGGTGATGCCTTTGTAAAGGATTAAAGCAATTCCAAGGGTCCCTCCATTATCTTGAGTGGTCATAGGAGCAGGAAGCCTGGTTCCTGTATCCTTCCAGCTTTCTGTCCATCTCTCTGGCCATGTAATCTCTGATGCATGGGTTCCCCCCACCCAGAAGACCAGACCCAAATCTTGGACTTTCAGTCTGAAACTTTGATAACTAGATAACTCTTTTCGCTTAAAAAAAAATACAAAGCCTTGGGTATTTGTTATAGCAACAGGAGATGGAATAAGACAAGGGCAGTTTCCCAAGATGGTGGGAGGCTCTGTCTGGGATCTAGAGGAAGACTGAGATTCAACATGAACCCTTACAATGGATGGAAACGACCAGGAAGGTGTTAGCTGATGGGTATCAAGGGACACTATGAGGTTGGAGTTAGGAATGACCCTGATAGAGAAGGGGGGAGGGGGTAGAGAAACAGTGATTTGAAAAACAGAAGCAGGGTGTCAAAAGGATGCTACTACCACACTCTTAGCCCTGGGGTATGTGAATATGTAAGCCTAAGCCATGGTGGGGGGTGTCTCAGGGATGACATCCTCTGTAAGGGACCTGCAGGCTCCCTGTGGTCTAACCTATCTATTCCCTACGGTACCACATTGCTCTTCCACTGACCCTACCCTTGGGGCTTGCTAGCACCAGGCCCCTACCTGTGTAGTCAATGACGAACCCGGCATTGCTCACAGAGGCATCACTGCGGAAGGCGAGGAAGAGACTGTTGCTGCTGCTTTCAATGCGGCCCGGGAGCTGGGAGCCATAGAAGCTTCCTATGAGAGGGCTGAGAGAGTCCCGTCCATCGTAGATGTGGAGAAAATCATAGCCAGGCTCCAAGTTAAATCTGAAGAACAAAAACAGCCCATCCCCACCCCGGTAAGGCCAAACAGGCTTTCACTGGGGCTTCCCAAAAAGCAAGCCCACCATCCCATGGGACCCAACTTTGCAGTTGAAACTAAAAACTGAGGCCCCAGTGACTTTCCAGTCAGGAGGGATGCTACTAAATGTGATTTGGGGCACAGGTGGTAGATTCTAATCAGTGAGTGTTCTCAATTCTGTAGCCAAAGACTTCAGGTTTTGCTCATGCAGGAGGGAAAGCAAATTGCCAACTCCAGACAAGAGGGGGCGAAAGTGGCAGGTCTGACTCCGGAGCTCGTACTGGACACGGGTGCTCGGCTGTCGTGCTAGCTTTGGTAGGAGCACAGAGTTACCCAGGGAGTCATCTGCAGCAGGGACCTGCCACCACGAAAAGCCCACTTTCCTCCCTCCCTCTCAGGCCAGCCACGGAGCTCGTCAGCATCTGTTACCACTTGGATCCTAGCATCACCTCTAGATGTCTCTGAGCTACCCTGAACCAAGTGTGGGATGAAAAGCCACACTAAGTCTTTCTTGGTTTAGCAAATTGAGAACTGGAGTTCGTGGAGGTAATGTATCCCCCTAGGGTACCTAGCAGGGGCATCTTAGCTTTTGATATTGTGACATGATTGCTGTCATCTACAGTAAGTCAGGACACATTCTTAGCTATTGTGGGACACATGAGGCCTGCAGGCTACAGGCTACAGGCTGGACACACCCACCTAGAGTGAGCATAACGGGAAAATGACAGACATAGGGAACTGGGGTCTTAGCATTCCATATGCCCTAACAGAGTGTTGTGTTAACTGGTTCACCCCACTGGGAACTCCATGTGGTCTATCTGATAACTCTTAAGCGTGGACCAGCTCTCTGATGTGTGATTCTGCTTTCAAGCCCGTGCCCAATAAAGGCAATGTATACGAAGTCAAGTGGGAAAAAGATGAAAATAATAGAGAAGAAAATGTGTTTTCAGAAAACAAATTTCTGATGCAAAGGCGCTCATGCCCGGGAACAGGTGGGGGATACTGCGATGCACCATTTGGTCGGACTGAGAATGAAGTGGCCCTTCTACCCTACAGGTGGTGTAGACAGGGACCTCAATCAGGCCCCAACAAAGAGGGTGAGGTGAGTAAGGAAGCAGGGTGGGAGTTTGGAAGCAGACATGTGTCCTTTATACATGGGGTCTTTCCACACTGGAAACTACCCATTCTTTCAAAACTCTTCATAGAAAGTCTCTGGCTGAGTCTGTCTTGGTCACAAATTGTAGAATGATCTGGTATATTTTTTTATTTTTCTGTGATTTTGAGACAGGTTCATATTGTGGCCCAGGCTGGCCTTGAACTCTTGAATTCCTTGCTATCCTGCTTCAGAGCTGGGAATACAGGCATGAGTACGCCAGCGGAACCAGCATTTTTCTGCCTGTCCCTACCTTCTTCATGTCACTGAATTTTTAACTGAGCCCCCTCCAGATGCCTAACTGTGTCTGGTGCCAGGGACATGGAGCATGCTCACACGTGCCTTGCTTTCCAGAGCTGCTGGTGCTGGAAGAAGCAGCGGCTGGTCTGTCATTGTAACGTTCGCTACGTTGGTAGACTGCCATGTGCCTCTTGAGCTCTCTGAGAAGCTGACTCTCAAAGTGGGGCTGCATCAACCACTCCCGCATTTCAGATCCAGTGCTCCCCCCAAGTTCCTTATCCAGGAATGAGCGCCATTCCCCTAACTCTGTGACGAGGAGGGCAAAAGAGCTCAAGAGTAAAAACCCAGGGAGTAAAAACACGGTCCTTGAGACTCACTGGAAGGTGAGCCATCTTCACCAGAAGCCACTATTGTTATCCCGTGACACAAAAGTGCCTACCATGGGAAAGAGACAACAGAAGTTTATCCACAGCCAGGGAATGCTGACCCACTGGGGAAAAGCTCACAGCCATGAGATGCTTATCCATGGGCCAAAAGCTCACTGGGAACCCCAGCTGCCTTAACTTTCTCAATTGGTTTCTGTTGGATGTTGTGAGCATCTTATTTGAAGTGTTGTCTCTGTCTGCTGCTCTTTCTTCTCTCACTTGAATACCTCACCAGAAGGGACACTCTGTTCCATCTGGGACGGGCTCTACCGGGATCTCCAGCTCGCTGCCTTAAACAGGCGTCCCAGCTGATTTCTGCTGGGTGCTTCGAGTGCCTGATTTGATGACGGTTTGCTCTCTTGTTCATTATTATTTTATATCAGCTTGCTGTACCCTTAATGAATTTACTCATTAAACACAAAAACCACAGCTACAGTGGCTCCTTCTCCTGACTGTACAGAATGGCCAGGAGTGTATACGATAAGGTCCAGAAAATGCACAGTCTCCAGGGAGGGAATCACTAAGGTCTTCATGTTGGTCCAGCCTGAGTTTATTCTGGGCAAAGAAATGACTCTCAACAAAGGGAGGAAAAGTCAGTCACCGGGAGACAGAAGCAGGGGTGAGGCTACAGGGCATGAGAGTGTCTCTGAGACTCAGGAAGCCACTGAGTTTCAGTCTGGCTGGAGCTCCTACCACGGGATGGATGGTGGCCGGCTTGGAGAGGTGGGTGTGTACCGGATTGGAGGAGCCAGATTCGGAAATTCAGACTGGCTTACAAGCAGGAGAGATTTAGTAAAGGATAAAGAAATAAGGGACCTGTTTGGTTCTTTGATTTTAAGATGTCTGTAGGAGAAAGTACGTTGGAAGGCTAGTCGGGACAGAGCGGCCAATATAAAGACTAGAACACCATTGTGATGGAAGACAAAGGCTCAAGCCAGGCAGGGGCAGAATGGAGGGGAAGACACGTGGGAGTTTGCTGGCATAGGTCCACACATACAGTGCCCAACTCAGGCCACTGTTTCCCAAAGGGCTGCTCACCTTGGTTTTTGAGACAGAGTTTCTCACCAGCCTGGGAGCCCCAGAGAGATGCCTATCTCTGCCTCCCCAGTACCAAGATTACAAGCACGGGCCACTGTGCCCAGCCTTTTAAATTCAGAGTCTTGGGTTTGTATGGCAAACACTGACCATACAGGCCAGGCTGGAGGTTTGGTTTTGTTTCAATCAGAAATGTCCCTAAATGGACTGTCAGGGCAGCAGCCAGGCTTTAGTGGCTCCGGGTGCCCCTAGGGGTAGGAAGCAGGATAGGGCAGATCTATGGAGACTTGCTTGAGAATGGAACAGAGGTGGGGGGCATGGGTTAGGTGGAAAGGTCTCGGAGATCTTCAAGGCATCAGGATGGAGGGAGGCCCTGGGGAGAGGACACGCAGTGGGGGAAGGGAAGGGGGACCCAGGTGGGGCTTTTTTTTTTTCAGATTTTAGTAACTCCAGAAGTATCAGAGAAAGAATGTTAGCCGCTTCAGAAACTATTGCAAAGATTCTGTTGACACAGGGCCTGGGACAGAGAAGGCGGCCAATGCCAACCCTGGACACCCCGTCCGTCTCCATCTCTGTCTTACCCCTGGAACTGAGAACTCTGCCACACACCCATGAATACTCACCTGAGCACCCAGGTCCTCAACCCCCTAGCTTCTCAAAACCCCTCGGTCTCCCACCCTGGGGAAGGTACATACATGTTAAATACCAGGGCGATGACGTAGTCCGGAGAGACGGTCACTTTCCAGTCACACTCCTTGCCTGGTGGGTAGGGTTCTGGGTAGTTTGGTGACAAGATGACTCCCGATGGCCCCGTTAGGTCTCCCCCGCAAGGAGCTGAGGAGAGAAGACGGCAAGGGTAAGGTTGTTCCCGTTACCTGGCCACTTAAAAATGGGTCATTTTATATTATGTTCATTTCACCTCAGTCAACAATAATATTATTGTTGTTGTTTTTATGGTTTGAGACAGGGGCTTATGTAGCTCAGGCTGGTCTCTTAATTTGCCATGTAGCAAAGGATGATTTTGAATTCCTGATCTTCCTGCCTCTGCCTCCCACGTGCAAACAGCCAAGTACAGGTGGTTTTGCCACCACACCTGATTTGACACGATGCTGGGGATTGAACCCAGGGCTCTGTGCATGCTAGGCTATCCCTCTGCCAACAGAGCTGCATCTCCAATAAGTTATTTTAAATAAATACCAGGTTCTTCCTTGCTGTGACCTAAGAGAAATTACCTAACCTCTCTGGCCTTGCATCTGTTCCTTTCGTGGTGAAAAGAGGTGATGTCTCTCCTAGGAGGGTGTCTGTGATGCTTAATGGAGAGGTTTCATGGTCAAAATGGTGTCGTCGTGGTCTGTCAGGCACATGAACTACTTGGCATCTTCCCTCTGTCTTGTGTTCAGAATTCAGGAGTCCCTCAGGGGTGTTCACTGCATCTGTCTGTGATACAGGATATCACAGGGAGCAGCGGAAAACACCATCACGCTTGCCTGCCAAGCACTGTGGGTCTCCTTGGCTGCCAGTTCTGCTGGCATCTGCTTGGAGCCCACATGCCTTCCAGCCTCTCAATCTCCTTGCCTAGGGATGAGTATGCACCTCATCAGAAGCAGTGTGCTCTGGTTCCTAATGAGTCCACAGTGGCCACCCTCTCCTAGACTGTTGGGCTTCTCAGCAGATGGGGAAAGGTGGCCAAGAATCCACCGAGCTACTTTCCCAGGGGCCTTCTTCAGTCTCTGCAGGTCCCAAGCAGCTCCCTGCATCCTGGCCAGTGATTATGTGGTACACGGTGTTGAGTAGAGCAGATGCTGGGAGCATAAGGAGTCAAGAGCCAAAAGCTGGTGGAGACTGGATGATGGCTTCGATTGGAAACCAAGGGCACTACCAAAGTTGGTAGTGGATGGCGCGTCTGTTAGAGTGCAAGGAACTGTGAGAGGTGACCAGAAGGCACAGGATAGGCAGTGACCAGAAGGCACAAGGTAGGGAGTGACCAGAAAACACAAGACAGGAAGTGACCAGAAGGCACAAGATAGGCAATGAGGTTACAGGAAGGTGGGGTCTGCGCAGGTGTTGGGGGGACAAAAGTATGTAACAGAGGGTCAAAGTGGGGGACCAAGGAGTAGCTCTTGGCTTGTACTAGAGCTGAGTTGTTGTGTTGCTTAACACATTGCTGATTTGGTCAGCTCCCACAAAGGTGTCTGAAAAGGGTAAAGTCCCCAGTCAGGCCCCAGAGGCCCTAGCACGGCTGAATGTTAGCCTGGAGGACTCATGGAGAAGGTGTCTTATCCGTGGAAAGACTCATCCTATGAACCATGCCGAGCCCGGAAACGCTTGAGGAGAACTGTCACCTCAGATGACGTGTCCACTCACTCGGTCTCACTGACAGTCCAGTGAGCTGGGGATGAGGATGGAGGGCAACTCTCCTGGATTATACGCAGAGAGGCCCAGAGAGGTAGAGTCATTTTCCTGGTCACTCTGAGACTCAAGCCTGCACTTCCTGCCTCCATAGTCGGCCTCCTCCTCTGGACTTGAACTCAGGAAGCCGGAATCCAGAGCCAGAGCTCTAAGCACATGTGCTGATTTCGCTGTGATCCTGGCTAGCACGGCAGCCAGCACAGACGATGCTTGACAAATATTTGCTTGCTTCCTTTGTTTTTCTTCTGTAAGGCAGGGCCATCAAGGCCAGCGAGCTCCATTCGTGGCAGACTGCCAAGGAGCTGGAAATGAGGGGCTTATCACTGGGATTTCCAATCTGTTTGTGAGAAGAGGCAAAGACATTTATTCCGTAGCCCGAGGAACACTCCCGGGGGCTGTGTGTGGAAGAGTGCGCAATGGAAGCGGAATTAACCTCCTGCCCTACTCGGTGCCCAACTGTAGCCCGCCAGCTCAGCCCAGCACAGACCTTCTCTGGGGCATGCCGGTGTGGTACTTATTTTCTGGAAAGTATACTAGAGGGTCATAACCTTAGGGGACAGGGGACTTCGGAAGGGGCCATGGAGGCCTCTGGATGCTTCTCCAGCAGAACCACCGCCCCCAGCACCGCCAATGGGATTCTGGCTCAAGGAGAAGAAGGGAGCCCAAGGATTTGAAATAGGAAACCAAGAAAAGAATTGTGGGCAGAAAGAAAAGAGACAACATTTGATGAGGTGAGGGCTGGGTGTGGTGGCACTCCCTAATGCCACAGGGAATATTATTTTCCCTCACAAGTGAGCATCCCAGGCTGAGCTGAACAATCTTTCTGAGGCCACTGAGCCAGTGGGCGGCAGATCCTCTCCTGTACTTGGGTTTGACTGTCCCTGCAAACCTGCTTCCCAGCACTGAGCCCAGCTAAGCCCATTTCCACCCAGACAAGGGATTCAGTGTCTCCCTTTCAGCACCAGGCCCCAGAACCGGGACCAGAAAAGCTAAGGCCTCAGGTGTCAGGGAGGCACTCCCACGGAACCTTCCAGTGTGGACGCAGCTGGGAGAGGTCACAGGCAGTCCCCAAATCTATCTCTAGCAGATAGGAGCATGGATGGTGGGAACGGAGAGGCTTTCTGTTCAGCCTGCTGTGGGCGGGGATCTTGGCTCTTGTGTTCCTTCGGAATGCAATTTGGGACAAGATATCCAAATTTGTCTATTTCAGTTTCTGTAGCTATAATGAGGGAACGGTGCTAAATTCAGAGAGCTGCAGGGAAAAGCTAAATGGGGTTATCTAAGCAAATGTCTAGTGTGAGCCCGGCACATGTACAGACTCAGAGGCCATGGGTTCTCTGTTTTTCTAAGTCCACCTGCCACCCACCTGCCATGGGCACAGGCAACGACCAAGTTCATTTTACCCAGGGGGAAAAAGAGCCACAGACATGTAAGCCCCTGGGACATGTGGGCACCTGGGACATGTGGGTAGCTGGGGCATGTGGGCACCTGGGACATGTGGGCACCTGTGGCATGTGGGCACCTGGGACATGTGGGTAGTTGGGGCATGTGGGCACCTGGGACATGTGGGCAGTTGGGGGTTGGCTGCTCTCTGTCTTTCCTTGCCACCTCTCCTTTTAAGTCTCCCCACCCACCTGTCTCAAGTAGCTGGAGGCAGGATTATAGATTCCCCTTCCTTTGTAAGCAAAGTTACCTTGAGCCTTTTCTTTTTAAAGATTTTTTAAAAGACACAGGGCAGATCTCAGGAACCCCAGTCCAGCCAGTCAACAATTCCTTAAGAGAGGGGGAACAAATGTCTTTCCTTTGTCCCTGGGATCTGCTATCTTCTGGCCTTGGGTGACTAACCCATCCCCCCTAGACAGATGGGACAGGGACAGAGGGACAGGCTTGCAACTCTCTGAGGTAACTTTTGAAAGTGTAACATTGGTAGTGGCGTGTGTGTGTGTGTGTGTGTGTGTGTGTGTATGTGTGTGTGCGCGTGCCTGTGAGTGTGGTAGGAAAACTGGGTTTTCTCTACCATTCCTCTGTTCTAAAGCGCCTGGCCCAGGCTCAAAAGGCAGGTGCCTCCTGTGTGAAGGAGCCTGGTGCCCACAAGCCCAAGACTGGAGGAAGAAGCAGGACCCTCAGCTGCTCTGTACCGATGCACGTGGGTGGGCTGGGCTGCCAGAAGAATCTGTTCTCGATTCTAACGCAGTTGATCTCCGCACTCCCCTGCAGCGCGTAGCCTGGGTCACACTGGAAGACCGTGGAATCACCAGCTTCCCAGCTGTCGCCGCTCCGACTCCCGTTCTGCGGGACTCCAGGGTCGTTGCAGGATGTCGCTGTGGACACTGAGGCAAGAACACAGAAGAGGCAGTGGGGCTGATTCAGTGTCTGGCAGCCAGCAGACTCACGTCTTTCCAGCAGTGCTGGCTGTCACTGCCCTCGCTAGCCATCTCCACTGTCACCTCCTCGCTGCTGTTATCAGCGGTGGCTACGACCGCATCCTCCTTGGCCCTCCTTGCTACCATTGCCTCCACCAACATGCCCCATGGACGTCACTGTCACCCTTGGACCAATACCTCACCATGAACATCATTTATAGTCAGCTAGCACAGTGGTTCTCAACCTGTGGGTCTCGACCCCTCACAGGGCTGCATATCAGACTTTTACATTACGATTCATAACAGTAGCAAAATTACAGTTATGAAGTAGCTATGAGGATAGTTTTATACGTTTGGGGTCATCACACCATGAGGAACTGTATTAAAGGGTTGCTGCGTTAGCAAAGTTGAGAACCACTAATCTAGCAGGAGGTATACTTGTTAAGCCTGGTTGGACTGTTATGACTGCAGAAATGAAGTTCGTTTTCAATAAAACATTGTTACACAAAGTTTTGCTATCTCGTTTCAATACCACGGATCTGAGCAGAAGGGTTTGGGAAAGTTTTGGAGCTGGCCTGCTAGGGTGCTGAGTCGTTTCTTGCAAGGGACACAGGGAACTTGCTGAGGTCAGGCATCCCCCCTATGGACCCTTTAGTCCTGCGCCACATTTAGGGAAACATTAGCTATTTGTAGCCAGTGGCAGAGCAGAGCTCAAAATCAATCTAAGCAGCTGGGCCGTATTAAAAACTCAGACAGGGGGCTGGGCAGATGACTTGGTGGAGAAATCATAAGGACCAGATGACCCTTGGGAAAACTGTGTGGGCATGGCAGCTGGCCTGTGGTCCCAGCTCTTGGGAAGTAGGCTCATGGGATCTCAGAGATGAGCTGGCAGGCTATGCTGACCAAACTAGAGAGTCTTGGGTGCAGGATTCTCAGCAACCAAAGCATAGCATAGTCCAGGAAGATGCCGGTGGCGGTTTGATTAAGAATGGCCCCACAGACTCATGTTTGAACTTTTGGCCCGGAGGGAGTGGCACTGTTAGGAATGTGTGGCCTTGTTGAAGGAGGTGCCACTTTATTGGAGGAAGCACGTCACTGTGGAGGTGGGCTTTGAGGTCTCATATATGCTCAAACCACGCTCAGTGTGACAGTTCACTTCCTGTTGCCCGCAGGTCAAGATGTAGAACTCTTAGCTACCTCTCCAGCACCATGTCTGCCTACACGCCACCATGCTTCCCACCATGACGATAATGAAATAAACCTCTGAAACTTCAAGCCAGCCCCAATTAAATGTTTTCCTTTATAAGAGTTGCCATGGTCAAGGTGTCTCTTCACAGCAATAGAAACCCAACTAAGACAACACCCAACGTAACTCTGACTTCCATACCAAACAAGACATGCATACATACATGAGAACATGCATCTACACATACATGCCACACACATACACATACATAAAGCAAAAAAAGGCTCAGCAACTTAGGAGATGGTTGTGATCAGGTACTTGACCAAATTTAAAGGGGACTAATGTTTACAAGGCAAGAACTGAATTGAAGGGCAGAAGGAAGGAATCAGCTAATAAAGGAATGAATGACACGTGGGCAAAGGTGGCCCGAGAAAATGCAGCAGATGTGGTGGCTTAACAGAGGGCAGAGAAAGAACTCAGGCAGTCCCCATACCCCAGCTGCCTCCCCAGCCCAGAGGAGACAGCAAGGCCTTCGCAGCATGCGCTCTGCCGATCCCAGGGACTGGAATTTTCTGGAGGCCCTGTGGTTTACTTACAGCTCCCTACCCCATAACTTGGAAATTTTATTCTATATTCAAACAAAAGAACCCATTTGGGCCTAGAACATACAATTCACATTGGTTTTTACACAAAAGCATGAAGGCTCAAATAGATTCTCCACAGGCTATGCCTTCCAACCCCCTGGGGAGAGGCAACCATTCTGTCTTGTCAGCAGGAGCACTCCAGTAGAAATGACCACCGAGTGGCAGCCCAGGAAACCTGTCACCAGTGTCACCCGATACAAGATCTGGGATGCAGTTGACAAAACTACAGCGCACAGGCAAATCTGCCTCTGAACTTAGTTCCACAAATAAAGTTTTACTGAAACACAAGCAATGGTCACGGTGTCCACCTCTGCCTTCATGCTTAGAAAGAAGAGAGGGGATTGCAACGGCAAGCCATGTGGACCACAAAGGCTGAAGACTGTAGTCTTTGGCAGGATATGCTCCAGAAGCCCCTGTGTGGAATCTATTTCTCTCCTCCTTTTCATGCCCCTCTCCCTTTGTTCCTTCATTCATTTCCTCCTCCCTCCCTCCCTTCCTACCCCACCCTCTCACCTTTGGAAAGAGTGATCCGAGAGTTGAATCTCAGGCCTCTCCATGCTGAACAAACACTTCACCACTGTTCTGTTTTGAACGTCTTCAGTTTTTAGCTAGGATCTCACTAAGTCACACAGGTGATCCTTGAGTGTGTCCTCTTCCGGCCTCTGCCTCTCGGGTGACTGGGATTTACAGCCTTGTGCCGCCATGCCCAGGTGACATCCTACCTCAAGTCCCCCCTCCTCTGGTGATGCGTCCTTAAACACACTCCTTTGTTTTATTCAACTTCGAAGATGTCCCATCCCTATGCTCAAGCCATATTTCTTAAAATCTCCCCACATCATCCCCTATATACCCCACCTCCTATTCATAGGACCTTGCACAGCTGCTGGTCCTTCTGCCTAGAATGACCCTTCTATGGCAGCTCCACCGTGGGTTTCTTGACATTCAGCTTTCAGCTCTATACCACATCTTATACAGGCTTCCTTCATCCCCTTTTCTGGGCTCACCCCTAACTTCCCCCATCATATCCACCAGGCTATCCTGTTCAGTTCTTGTTCCGGCACAATCTGTAACAATCTGGCTAATATACTTGTTTGCCTCGCCCTTGTCTATCACTCGGGCGTCTCTCTGCCAACAGAGACAATTCTGCTCATCACGATATCCCCGGGGTACTCAGTACTCAGCACACGACCGTGCTCAGTAAATATTTGCTGGATAAATGAACGAATGAGCGAACAGATCATCGCCGTTTGACACTCGCTGAACTTATTTATTTAGAAAGTCAAATAAGAACCGTCTTCTGCCTTCCCAATTAAAAGCAGACTTAGCTTTCATCCCCAGGGTCACGGGGTGCTGTATCCATGTAAATGATTGTCTGAGAAAAAAAAAAAAACAGCTCCCAGTTTTGGCCACACTCAGAACGGTTGTTTATATGGCAGACAACAGAAGTGCAAAGATTAAGAATTTGGTTTGGGAATCAGACACATGGATTCGGGTCCAGGCTCTGCTACTTAAGAACTACATGACCTTGTATGGGAAACCACACAGCCTGTGCGGTCAATATGGATTAATAATGGTGTCTGTGGCATCGTGTTTCTGTAAAACTCTAAGAGATCATCTAGGGGGAGCTTAGCTGTTGCCTGCTCTGTAGATGGCTGAATCGGGCTGCCCACTCACCTCTCCGGGTTCTCATTTTCGCTGTTGAATGCTCCTGGATTTGAGCAGCTTGCCAAAGCCTCCAGGGAAAGGCTAGATCCTCCAGGTACTGACAGGATGTTAGATGTTACCTAGTCGTGTTTACTTAATAAAGCCAAGCTTGGGCTAATCATCCCTGGTATTTCTGCCCAGTCCCTCATCAAACATGCACACTCACGTTCACGTGTGGTAAAGCCATTCCCTCTCCCAGGGGGAGTTCTGGTATTTGCTAACTGATGGCAGCAACGGGAAAGGTGACCTTTCCGGAACCTTGGGTATGCCCAGAGCACTGGGGCCGGGTTGTCACGGCCCTTTTGGAGTCCAGGCTATGTAGCTGGGGTTACTTTGATCAGCATACGATTGCCAAAGGAAACACTGACATTGGGGAACCCTTCTGTTCATGACTTCATGCATTTGAACACCTGCTGCAGACACATCCTCCAGGGAGTCTGAGGGGTCTGACATAGCCTTCATAGTTTATGATGTACGATGCCAAGGAGGTGCCACTGCAAGACGGGCAGGAGGGCTGGAACTAGCCGGTGCTAGAGAAATGGAAGTGAGATGCTTGAGGGGGTGGGGAGGGCAGAGGTTGCAGTAACTTATTCAGAATGGAGATCAGGACAGATCCTGATTTCTGCGAGTTGGGCAAGGCACGATGAAGCTGTGTGAGTGAGGCTTAGCGGGAAGAGGATGCCTGGGGACCGTCCTGCGTGCCTACAGCGAGGACACAGAGGAGGTCAGATCATGTAAATCTGTGGGAGACTCATCTACAATGGTGGGTCTTTTGTCGTTTTGTTTTAAGCCGTCTCCGCGAGCTCGGGCATAGTCAGAGAAAATGCACATGCGCTTTAATTACTCATGCTGCTCCTTCCCCGAGAGAGTGCCCGGGAGTCTCTCTCTTCCACATTCTCCTCTCTGTATGCTGGGAACCTTTCATAGCTTCTATTGCTCATCCCAGCAGTTGCCAACGTTTGCTCCATCAGATGCCAGTCTCCTGAGATGGCCTCAAAAAAGTCATTCATGGCCAAATGCATTCGGAAACTGTGACCTAGCGCGCATGTTTTGAATGTATGAATGTGAGCATACCAAACGCTCTCAGGAGCCGCGTTAGTGTTTCAGATAATCTGCTTAGGTTTGCCTCAACCAAGCCTCTTTCTAACACGACTGGATCCCGCACAGTGGTTCTTTCTGGACCTATTAACATTCCATGGAATTTCAAGAATAGACTGGAGCCGGGCGGTGGTGGCGCACGCCTTTAATCCCAGCACTTGGGAGGCAGAGGCAGGCGGATCTCTGTGAGTTCGAGACCAGCCTAGTCTACAAGAGCTAGTTCCAGGACAGGCTCCAAAGCCACAGAGAAACCCTGTCTCGNGTGAGTTCGAGACCAGCCTAGTCTACAAGAGCTAGTTCCAGGACAGGCTCCAAAGCCACAGAGAAACCCTGTCTCGAAAAACCAAAAAAAAAAAAAAAAAAAAAAAGAATAGACTGGAGATGCCAGGCTAGAAGACTGAACATATGTTATGAGGACAAGTTCCAACTCCCGGTGTCCCTCAGGATCCCGGAAGGACTTGGCCCAGGCATCCTCCCAGCCACGGATACTCAGATCCATGACACTTAAGTCCCTTGTGTGAAATGGTGCAGTTCTTGCATATAACCCCTGTGGTCCCCTTGTGCATTTTAAACCATCTGGAGATTACTTCTAATACCTAATACACGACATGCAAATCACTATTATCCTAAATTGATTGGGAACAATCATAAGAAAAAGGTCTGTGCATGTTCAGCACAGATGTGATTCCCCACCCCAAAAATTTTTGGTCCAGGATTGGTTGAGTCCGTGGTTACAGCACTTCAAATACAGAGAGGGTCAGTTATAGGATGGAAAGTGGGAGCTCCCAGAAACCTAACCAGATCTTGGAGACTCCCCTTCCTCCCACACACACGGTGATAAATGCTTGTCTTCACAGAGAAGAAAGACGTAGGGATGAGCTGGAAGTAGGAATGGACATCTTGCCACAGTCTCATGGGCACCTGGGGCTGATCTAGCTAGGGGGGGACTGTGGAGACCAAACCACCTGTCCCAGAGTCACACAAACACCCCACCCTGCACAGCAGACAGAGGCGATGGTGATGCTGACAGCTGCCTTATGGTAAGTGCGGGCACAAACCAAGGCAGACTCAGTTGCTCCGGAAGTTGAGAGACAGGAAGTTCAGGGATACTGCGTCTGAGCAGATGAGTCTTTTTGGGACTTGGGTGTTTGAGAGTAGCCCATCTTGGGGGAGCTCTTTGTCATGCGTCTCTGTAATGGCCAATGTCATGCACCTTTAACTGAACTGAGATCACCAAAGCCACTTTCATGTTTGGCTTCCAGTCCTTTCTAAGACCTGCATTCAAGAAAGAACCAGAGCACGTGGTCTGTGGTATCAATGGCCCACACCAGTGCGCATTGTGTCTTTCTTCGTCACCTCTCTCCAGTCACCCCGAGGAACCACTTTCTACTGCAGGAGCCACTGCTTTCTCGCACTGTTCTTTGCACCTGGGCTGTGCTATTTTCTCCCCTCCTGCTCACTGGGGTCCACAGAGCCTCTGACGTCCATCTTGGTGGTACCTTTCCATGGCACGATATCCCATCCTTCAGACTCTTTCATTTCCTGAGTTCCTTCTATTCATTCTTCAGGCATGAGTGTGGATAACACATTTTCTAGAACATTTTCCTTGATGCTCATGGCTGATGTAGGTGGGTCTGTTTTGTGTCGATTTCATTGGTTAAATAAAGAAACTGCCTTGGCCCTTTGATAGGACAGAAAATTAGGTAGGTGGAGTAAACAGAACAGAATGCTGGAAAGAAGGGAAGTGAGTCAGATGCCATGGAACCAGCCACCCGGTCAGACATGCTGAATCTTTCCCGGTAAGCCACCACTTTGTGGTGCTACACAGATTATTAGAAATGGGTTAAGCAATATGTAAGAATTAGCCAATAAGGGGCTGAAACTAATGGGCCAGGCAGTGTTTAAAAGAATACAGTTTGTGTGTTGCTATTTCGGAGCATAAGCTAGCCAGGCGGCCGGGTGCGGGGCAGCAGGAATGCAGTCCACTGCTCCTTCTACACATGGTGACCTCAGCAGCATGGATTTCTTCTCCACTCATGCGCTTCTAGGTTAGAACCTGAGTGTCTCTTAGTCTGTCTGATTTCCCTACCAGAGTAAGCTCAGCAGCATGCATGGAAACATTTTTGTGTGCACTCAGGAGCACGTGTGTGTGTGTGTGTGTGTGTGTGTGTGTGTGTGTGTGCGTGCATGTACCTGTGGAGGCCAGAAGCCAACCTCTAGCATTATACATTGTTCCTGAGGAGCTGTCCACCTTTTTTTAAAAATTTTTATCTGTCATCTATCTATCTATCTATCTATCTATCTATCTATCTATCTATCTATCTTTTGAGGAAGAGTCTCTCACTGGCTTGGATACACCAACTAGTCTTGTTTAGCTGGCCAGTGTATCCCAGGTATCCATACTGAATGGCAGCTGTATGCTACCATACCTGGCCTTTTACTTTTTTTTTTTCTTTTTTACAGATTTTGGGATTCAAACTTACGTCTTCATGCCTGTGTGGCAAGCACTTCACTGTATAAGCTATATTTTTTATTTTTGGCTCCTCAGCTCAGTTGTTTGAATAAACCATGAGCCAGATACATAGCAGATGCCAATAATATCTTTCCACTGATGGAGAGATGGAAGGAAGGAGGGGCTCAAAGGCGCTGGCAGCGGGCGAGCACATACCTGAAAACTGGATGGCAAAGCCCTGCTTGCTGGTGAAGAAGTCCGTGCTGAACTGCAGGACGACCGAGTTGAAGGTGCTGTGTAGGTCCTTGGGCAGCATGGGGCCACTCAGCTCCTTGAGGAGCACCCCGCTCTCCACGGGCCCATCCCAGATGCGTAGCACGTCGTGGACCTCTTCTGTGTCAAACACAAGGAAATGCAACCTGGACAGAGAAGAGACAGGTGGTCACTCCAGGCTCTACTGCTCTCTTCCCAAGAACATGCGGTCAGGAGATGTCACGGCCCGGGAAGATTGACAGGGAGAAGGAGAGGCATCATCTGGAAGCATCTTCATGCTTCAGTTGGCTGGCTCCCTCCACTGGGGCCACTAGCAGTGGGAATGGGGGTGAGAGGGTGTGGATCTGTGCATGTCAGCACAGCCACACTTCATCCCTCCTAACTCCCTGTGGACCAAGCTCCTGAGTACAAACCCTCATAATTCTAGATTGAGAGGGAATTTGGGCAAGAAAGGGTATGGGTTCTTTTAAAAAAAGTCAAGGATGCTGGTGAGACAGGCTCAGTAGATAAAGGTGCTCGCCACCATGCCCGAAGACCTGAGTTCCATCTCTGGAACTCAATAGTGCATGTAGATTCTCTTATGAGTTCTGCATGCACACACACACACACACACACACACACGCACGCACGCACACACACACACACACACAGTTTTTAAAAGGCACAGACAAGGAGAACTGTTTGATATCTCAGAGGCTGACCACCCGTGGGGGAGCTGGGGCAGGCCCATATCTGGGTTTCTCAGAGCAGAATGCTGAAGCTGTTAGCTACAGACAGACCTAGAGTAGTGAATCTCTGCAGAGCAGTGCAGGCACGCAGGGGGTCTCTGCCTATATGGGGGCGCACACCACACCAGACTCTCAGAGCCTGTTGGGAGCCTCAATTCATCCCAAACAAAAAGGGGTTGAGCAGCTGAGGTTACTATGGCTACAAACCTGGGAGACAATGGCACCGTGAATCAGGGTGACAATGACACCGTGAATCAATTTCCTTTCACTATGGGGATACATTGAGACTTTGGCGAAGTGGCAGAGATAATAAAGAGAATTCCTGTGGACCCTCACCTGTTCCCCATCGACACCCGCGGCACACTCGTCATAACTATAAACCAAGCCTGGCACATTATTATTACGAATGAGACCTTGGAACCCACACGGAACCCACACGGAACCCACACGGACGGCACTGCTTTCTACAGATGTCGTTTCTCTCTTCGCTTAATGCGACTGCTTTAAAAATCTATCTTATTAAATTATAAAAATGAGGCACACACAAGGCAGAGACGTAAACCTCATACAAAGGCTTTGAAACATTGAAGGCTCTCTCATACAATCAACCAGCTCTCCAGGTTCCACACTTACTATTAGCACATAGCCCTCTAGACTTTTCTCAGTGTGCACATACACGTACTGTTTTCCCCAACATGGGCAAGTATCTAACCTAGCTTGAGGCCTCTCTTCCTCCCCCTTTTCTTATCCCTCCTGCCTCTTTTTAGACAGGCTGGCTTTGAACTCATGATGTAGCCAAGAACGGCTTTGAACTTCTGACCTTCCTGCCTTTACCTCTGCAGTGCTGGGACGACAGGTGTGAACCATTACACCCAGTTTGTGTGGTGCATGGGCTTGAATCCATGGCTCCATTCCTGCTGGGTGAGCACGCTATCCACTGAGCCGCATCCCCAGCCCTGGTTTTAGGTCTCTCTCTTCCTTCAATAGTTTACCATGGACATATATACCTACTTAATTGTTTCCTATAGAAATGTACAATCTGTTTCCCAATTCTCTATTGGTGGGACCCTTCCCATTCTACTAATGTTTCAGTAGACGCGTAGACATAGTTGTTTGGGGCAGGGAGTAGAAGAGCATCTAAGTTTTCCCCTAATAAGCGTTGTTAAATTATCCTGTCATGTGACTCTGTCAATCTCAGCTCCCTCCAAACAGCATTGTGTTTTTCTAGTCTCTGTAAACTCCATCTCTTCAACACCAGATATTACAGTGTTGCAAATATATTCTACATTAAAATACTCTCCCATCTGCCAGACCAAAATGGAACCTCACTGGCATTTTGAATTTAGATAATTTAGTATTTTACATAACACTGAAAAAAAAATCTCTGAATATAATTTAGGGACATTTTTATTTTTTTCATATCCTTTTATCCATCTTAATTGGACTACTTATCTTTAAAAATTCTGTTTGCATACCAAGCTCTTTATTTGTTATTTTTTACCTAAATTGGCTCCTGTTGTGGGATATATTTTTCAGTGCTAGTATTATCTCCTAGTGTCTGGTATCCCTTTTTTGACTTTAAATTTTGTTTATGGTATCTATATCAGTAGAGAAGTTACTCAACTATGTTAATCTTTTCCTTTAAGGATACAGGGGATTGTGTTATACCAGGGCAAACTTCTCTACCATGATTTCAAACCCAAATTACGGGACTGGCAAGATGCTTAGCGGATACAGGTGCTTGCAGTCAAGCCTGATGACCTGAGTTCGATCCCCGGGACTCCCATGGCGGAGACAGCCAAAGCCCCACAAGTTGTCATCTCTCCTCCACTTGTACGCTGCTGCCCATGTGAAGATACATAAACAAAAAACACATAAGCACAGGACACTTTTTTAAAAACACCGAAGGCGATGGAAGGATGGTAAGAGCCAGCGGAGTAGAAAGGAGACCATTTGCTGGGCATCAGAGTGCATTGTATATGTGAACTCTCAGAAGCTGTGACTCCGTCCAAAACTTGAACAGAGTTCAGACGTGGATGGGGCACCCATGAAGCCCCACCCCTAGCTGAGGAGTTATTGGTAATCAATGGCTGCTGGGGGATGGAGAGTCAGTGTCTTCAGGCATGTGGTCCCTGAGAGACAATGATCCAGGAGATTGGTAGATGGTCCTGCAGCCATTCATACGCTGTCACTGCCAAGAGGACTCAGTAGGTAAAACAAACAAACAAACAGCATGCAAACTGGGAAGAAAAGTGGTGGTAGGGATATAGGAATTGGAAGGGGAGGGATGGGGAGGATTTGATCAAAATACATTATATGCATGTATGACATCTTCAAACAATAAAAAAGAAATTACTTTTTAAAAAAGAAAATACTAAAAATAAATCCTAATTGCGATATTTTTCCTGGAGCTTTCAGTTTCATGCTCTGAGATGGACAGCATCAATATTTATCATTATCATCTATCTACTCAGCAATAACTTAGCCCAGTGCCTACCTGAAGTGGCCTCCTCTGTATTTTAGACACTGAAGCCTCTGTTTGCTCCCTCCTCAGCACTAGTCAGTACATACTTACTGTGCTCCTTTGTTTTCTGCCTCTCCAGCCTGGGTATGGTTTTTGAATGGGTGGGGTCCGTCTTCTTTCCTAACGTGACTCAATGCTCAGGGCATGCTCGCTTGTTCAGGGGCTCAAGAACTGGCAAGACTCATAAGCGAGCACTCTGGGTTCCCCGGCTGTTTGGCCTGTCCCAATGGAGGCTCTGCTGGTCCGGAGAGCTCTCCTTGGCCTGTTTGGCAGCAAGGACTCCTTTGTCTGTGCTGGCTGCTGCTCCTCAAGACTAGGAAAACAGCTCTTCGGCATCCTTGCAGCTTCCCACAGCCTCATATTTTGTTATTCTAACACAAAGAGGTCCCCTTCATCTTTATCCCCCTAATTTATTCAGGTATGTCTCCAATTTACTCTATCAGATGAACTTTCTGGTATCAACTTCCAAAATCAATCCCAGTGAGACTGAACTTGGAATCGGCCACACTTAGTCTTACGGAGGACGGACATCTTTGTTTCTTAATGAACCCAGGCGGGAACGTGCGGATAACTGTGTTTTACTTTGTAGTTGTCTTCTTCACACATTCTTGAGTCATTCCTCAGAAATATTAAGTTTATGGTTTTGACTTCATTATAAATGAGATTTTGTTTTTATTTCATAATCTAGTCAAAGGATGGCTAGAGAGTAAACCAAAGTTACCATGGCATTATCTTTCAGGCCAGATGTTGGCCTTATACCCTTGACATTGTACCTATCTCCTGGAAGATGCAGCTCTGGAGGACAGCCAGGCACGGATGGGAGAAGACCTAGCCATAATGAAGAGCAGACCTGAGGACCACATGGAGGCAAAACCATGTTCATTTTGTCCAGCCTGGCTGATCTGATAACCACACAGGAACTTCACACTGACAAGGCTGAGGGGAGAGGAAGGGCAGGAGGAGGAGGAGCAGAGAGGAGGGAGTTGGGGGGGGGGTCCTCTGTATGCATGAACAGTACATAAACAACCGACTGGACAGAATGTCCAAGTCCAAACCCAGAACGCCATTTTCCAGGAGCTGCTGGAGCTGGCAACGCTCCCTCACACACAAACCCACAGCATGAATGCTGGGGAGAGGACTGACAGAAGGCTGAGGGAGAGTAACCATTTTAGGGACAGAACACGTGGAAGACCTCTCAGAGGGGGTGACATTTAAGCAAGACGGCAGGCTCAGAGGGAGCCGGCCACAGCAGAGCAGGCCAGGTTAAGAGGTGGCAGGCAGCGTCCCCCAGATAAAGGGCAGCATGTGCAAGGGTCCCCGAATGGGAAGCAGCACCAGGGCATCTGGGCAACAGAAAGGTGGTAAGGGCTTTGAAGGGGTAGGCAGGGGCCAGGCCTGCTGAGAGGTTGCAGGCTGGGGAAGAAGCTTGAATTTTATTCTACTGGCTGAGGAAAGTTGCTGAAGGAGCCTGAGACCTGACAGGGTCTGCTTTGGAATTTAGGATCGTTCTTGAGAACAGGTAGATACGGACATGAGAGGCAGGGGGACTTAGCTGGGGGCCAGCAGGGACTCCTCTTATGGTGGGACTTGATGAGAACCAGGAAAGACTGGTTTTGCTAAGTCACTCTCGGTAAAGACTTTTCTCATCTTGTAGAGATCAAAGTCTATAGGCTCTGGTGGGAGCTTCTGATCAATAGAGATCCGTGCAGCCCCCCAAACTTGGCTCATGTGGGCTGCATCCTGTAGGTGAGTGTGAGGCCTGACACTGGTTTGAAGATGGCATCTGTACTATGATCCCAGGTGAGGAGGTATTGGGGTGATTGGGTACCTCTTCCTGTGGCTGGCTAGCTCATACACACACGTGCTTGCTTGTTGGGGCCATAGACACAGAACAGGGCATCTCTCAGGAAGAGGGATGGGGCATATTGTGCATAAACCTCTTCATTCAGAGTCCAGAGTGTGCGGCACTGTCTCTGCCCCGGAGCCTGCTACTCACCGAAGGGGACACGGCAAACACAGTAGCGTAAGTGAGCGATGCAGAAAGAGCGGCATACACAAGGCACTATTGAAATAACACGAGGAGAAAAAAATGCTATACCTTTGCAGGCCGTCTCCTACTTGCTGCTTGCTTTTGTGTGTGTTCCCAGCATCCTCCTGGAGGTGGGTGAGAGCCTTAATTCGTCATTTCGCAAAGGCGGAAGTGAGGTTCCAAGGGGTTCATGTAGGTGACAGACCAGACAGCAAGGAAGGGTCCGAAACCCATGTTGAAACCATGTCTTCCTGGACCAGCTTGCAGAGCCCTTTCCTTGATCCCATCTTCCAGCTCACAGATGCAAAGGGGGCTTATAGGAGGAGGTGGGGGTTTCTAGGAGGAGGTGTCTTTGAGATAGTGCAGCGTATACAGATGCAATTCATAAAGGGGAAGTAAGAGAAAAGCCAGAGGACTCCCTGGGCCCAGGCTCCCTCCCACCCCATCTCCTGCTCCCCTAGGGTTGGGGAGATTTCCAAGTCACACATCTGACCACATCTGCTGGTCTCTATGTCAACTACAGCCTGCGTCTAAATAGCCAGGAGGGCTCTGAACTGTCATCTCAGGATCCAGCTCCCAACCCCATGGCTGCCCTCAGGGCTATTTGCAGGCAAAGCCTTCCTTCTGGAATTCCTCAGTGCTTTTAAGACTAACGGAATCTGACCGCATCAGGCTTCCGGGACACTGATGGCTCTTCTGTATCTACTGAACATTAGAAAGACATGCAAGCATGAGAAACTGAGAAAGCGAAACACGTGGCGGTGGTGGTGGCAGTGGCGGTGACTTCAGCTGTTGATTTCACACGCCCTCTGACTGGGGGAGGTGGAGGCTGAAAATGAAAGCGCGGTGGGCGGGAATTCTCAAGGACCTGTCACTACAGTGTGAATCCCACCCACCCTGTGAGGGCTGGCATGGTGAGAGAGGGTCCTGACCTCAAGGGAAGGTGGCCTGTAAGCAAACAGCAGCTAGAGGGAGCGTGTCAGAAACCGGTCCCCAGTTGAGAACGCAGCTTACTGGAAGTGACAAGGAGAAAATCAGGCTTGCCCTACGAAACGTCCCGCCTCTGAGGCACCAGGCAGAGATCTCGCTGTTAAGCCATGACAGTGATAGCGGACACAGGAATAAAAGCATGCTATCTGAAGACAAACGCTGGGCAGACAAGTGGGGGCTCCCGGCCAACTGGGCTGTTGGGTGCTAGCTTCGGTTCTTGGGGTCAGCTGGAATTCAATCCTCATCAAAAGGAGGGGAATGGACCTGGGTGGGCTTCAGGACACTGAAGAAGTGGCGTGACCTTCTAGGCTGGTGGCTGCTGTTTTGGACGCAGGCTGTTGCCCCAGGCTTCTCTCTTAGGTGCCAAGTGACTTTGGACTTGGAGCTGTCTTTGTATGGTCATCTGTGAGGGACTTGTTAGTGGGCTGCCCAGCTTCTGGAACTGTGAGCCATGCGTGTTTGTTGCCTATTGTCCTTCATTTATGCAGCTGGTGGCTGCCACTCTGAGTCATGCTTGGTGACTTTTCGTGCAGAACTCGGCAGCATCCTGTCCTTCTCCTCTTCAGCCTCAGGCTCTGGTGTCTCTCCTGTCTGAACGCTTTTATTTCTTGCAGGGCAAATGCTGCCACTGTGGGTTTTAATTCTGGTGATGCCATGATTTCCTTCTCATCCCAGTGTGCCGCCATCACTTCCTGTCCCAGGGATTTCCCCTCCCCCACCAAGCCATTCGTCTCTATTAGCATCCCTGTGTTTTACAATTAAACGACAGTATCTTATGTATATAGCCCATTATAATACCCACCATCTATTCTGTTTTTAATTTTTGACATCCTGGGGGTGGAACCAAGGGCTAGGTGTCCTATTTATCATGAATTATCAACTTGACACAGCCCAGAGTCATCTGAGAGGAAAGGCTAGTTTGAAGACTTGCCGAGATCAGACTGGCCCACGGGCATGTCTGGAGGCGATTGCCTTGATTATTAATTGATGGCGGAGGGCTCGGCCCACTGTGACTGCCAGCATCCCTAGGCAGGGAGTCCTGGGCTATATAACAAAGCTAATTAAACAGAAGCCCGTGAGTGAGCCAGAAAACAGCTTCCGGCCATGGCTCTTGCCTTGAATTCCTGCCCTGACTTCCTTCACTGATGAACTATGACCTGGAAGTATAAGCCAAGTAAACCCCTTAACTTCCCAAGCTGCACTTGATTGGAGTATTTCATCACAGCAACAGGAAGAAACTCGAACACTAGACAAGTGTTGCCACTGAGCGACAACCTTATGTTTTTCCTATCTCTTGGAGTATTAAAAACAAAATAAAACTCTTTCTTGAAAAACAAAATTGGTCCTGTTTTTTTTTTTTTTTTTTTTTGAGAAAGTTATCTTTTCTCAGGAGTGGAAAGATAACTTTATGAAACATCTTTGCATTTATCTTATTTGTGCATTGTTATTTTTAATCTGTCATTTCGAAGGAAGGGATTGCTACGGGTCCAGCGCGTCAGCCAAGAAGACAGGTGGTGCTGATTCCCTAAGAGACATCAGACTTCACACCTGGGATCCTAGGCCGGCAGCCAGAGGCTGTGTTCTGCCTAACTCCACTACTCCGGCCGGCTTGGCTGGATTATTGTACTTGGATAATTTGAAGTAGCTTGTGTTTCTTTCTCTAGAGGCCATCCATGGAAAATGAAATCACCACAGAGTGCGCTGCCGTTCTGAAAGCGACATTTATACCCACCGGGCTGTCCACCTCCTCTCCTTCAAAACAACTTTCTGGCGCTTTATGGCCATTTCCTGACTCAAGGCAAACTCAGGGCTGAAAAGCGATGCCTGCTGGGTGTGCTGATCTGTGTGGCTCCTTCAGGAGGTTGCTCTCACAGTGCAGCTCCGCGGACCTTCACTGTTTAAAGTTTAACTCACCGTTGCTCTTTTAAAAGAAAGCTTCTGGAAGCTGCTGAACCTGAGGCCAGTATCCCCGGCAAGATCTGTGAACACATGCTTTGCTTCCAGTGCCTTCTGCCTCCTCTGGGCCAGCTGCCTGCTTGCTGGCTGACTGCTGTGGACAGCAGCTCTGGAGTGTGACAGATCTGAGAGCGCAGCAGGGGTTCCGGGCTGCGCTCACAGCCAGGTATTTTGTCTAGTCCGGTTTCCTCCGAGGAAGACAAGCTCCACTAGGCAGGGAAGTTTCTTCCTCAGAACCTCCTCTTGGCAGCCTTGCTGCTGGGGGGCCAACAGCTAAGAATGAAGCTTGCAGCTTACCCTCACCTTCGCCAGTAAGAGGCCCTACAGGTTTAAAGGAACAAAGACCTACTTACTAGCCAAATAGGAGCATTACGGCTGTATGGATATTAGGCAGGGAGAATCAGTGTCCAACAGCAAAAAGATTCCCCATTTTCCACTGATCCCAGATCCTCGTAGGGAGGTCACGCCTGTAAAGGCCCATCACTTCTGCCTTCCTGCGGCAGTAGCTGCAGCTACTGGTACCAACTGCACTTGTATGCAAGAAACTCTGTTTTTTTGAATGCAACCAGGGTTGCCAAATGGTCATACTATGCCCGTCTCTGGTTCCCAAGCAGTTTCCCCACTGAATTTCTACCACTGATCTTCCTGAGGCAGCAATGTCCTCTGTCACTCCAGATCATGAGGTCGTTAAGCATGGCTATGCATATCTGGGCCTTCTTCTATTTTATAAGCCCGGAAGGCCCTTCCCCTTCTCGGCCTTCACACTGAATACCTACTGGTGTGTGTGTGTGTGTGTGTGTGTGTGTGTGTGTAAGATCCAGGCACATATTTGTACAGGTGTGTGCAGGTGTGTAAAAGTGCACACACGTGCATGGGTGTGTGCATATGTGCGAGTGTAGAGCCCAGGCTGCTCTTCCTCCAGCGCTCCCCACCTTACCTGGCAGAGGAATGGTTTACCACGGAACCCTGGAACTTACCAATTCCACCAGATGGGTGGCCAATGGGTCTCAGTGATTGACTATTTCTGGCACTGGAATGAGCGGCCTTCACTCCTGAACCTGGTTTTTCCGTGAGTTCTGGGGATCCCCACTCACATCTTCATGCTTGTGCGCAGACACATTGCCCACTGCTCTGTGCCCCCAGCCCCCACTCCTTTTGCTCTTTTAAGTACAGCTAGGATAGCGGTTTGTTTCTTACTCCCCGCCTTCAGGTGCCGCTGGGACCTTCTGCTACACGCCCACACGACCACATTTTGCTGGACTCTTGGCGGACCTGTGCTGTTTCTGAACCTCTCCCCTGCCTCTGCTGTGGAGACCGTTAGACAAAGAGATGCTGGTTTCTCATTTTCTTCAGTAAGTTCTCTCTAACGACCTGTAGGAAGGGGCGGCGTCTTTAAAGGTAGCAAGTCCTCCCAGGAGCACACACAAATCCTTATGTCCCGAGACTTCTAGGCCCTCCCCCTTCCTCTCGTCTAGAATGGAACACAGATACGGTGCCTGGAGCGGCAGCAACTGACTAGTCAAGCACATGGTTGAAAGTCTCAAGATGGCACAGCAATAGCCTAGGTCAAGGTGCCAAGGGTAGCCAGGCCAGGTCTGGATGGGACCTTGAGAAAAAAAAAAATCTCCCCATCTGCAAAGGCAGCTTAAATCAGATTTTCTGTTTCCATTTCTGATAGACATAATTTCTCTCTGAGACCCAGATGGGAAAAGACTGTCTTACATATACTCTTGGTGCCTGGTACAATGCCTGGTGCTGGGAAAAAAATGCTCCACATTTTTCAGTTGGCCTGAATACTGTTACTTTCTTAGAAGTGTTCCAACAGCTCCTGTTCCTTGAGAACGAATGCGGGCTTCTCCTGACCCTCAGGATCCCGCTGAGACCCTTCCTCCTCCTATACCAGCTCACCACGCAGCTCCAGTATGGTGGCCTTTGCTCCCGGACTGGGCCATTGCTTCCCTCCCCCAGTTGGAAAGATCTCCTGCCCTCCAGCAAGGACTTCTCTCTCTTTTTGGTCACTGCATTCTCTGTGGTCTGTGCCAGTGGCATCCACTGACTGTGGCCCCCTCAAGCCAGGGCTGGGCTTCGGCCTGCTCCTTGTGTTGTCCCTGTGCACTATGACAAAGACCCTGGTGCAGAGTGGGTTTCTAATGCCCACTGTTTCAAGTGCAGCAAGGCCAAGGGCAGAAGGGCAGGTGGGAAGAGCGGTGGCTGGAGAGACAGATGGGCTCCACGTGCCCCACACTGTTTGGGCCTCCAGGGGGTCCTCTGTATGACAGGACTAATGATACTGGTCCGGAGCCTGGCATGCCATAGATGCTTGATGGACAGCGGTCAGAGGGGCAGTACCAGCTGCCTAGGCCCTGGCCATCTTTTCTTTGTCTAATACTCTGAACTATCCCACAAATCATAGGAAGGAAAATTCCTGCCCCACTCTGGAGATGGAGAGGAGGCCGCAACATTAAGGGGTGACCCTCATATTCCCCATATTGTTGTCAGACGGAACTGCAGGGAGGAAGTCATGTCCTATAAGCCTTACTGTGTATGAACTGCCAGGTCTTGGTGGAACTCTTGGAACCCAGAAAGAGCACCCACTAAAGGCTGCGGAGCTCACCGTGTCCATAGGAAAGGTTAATTCGCCAGCTCACTCTGGCTAAGAACACCAAGAACTACCTTCTCTCCAGCCTGGCTACACCCAGGGTGGGAGTAGGGGCTTGGCTAGGTTTAGGCAGGTGACCAACGCCCTTCTTGGAGTCTTGTTCAGCTTTTGGGCTGAACCTGGCAGCAGGTCTCTCTGGACAAACCCAATACGTCATCAGGGTGGGGCCAGGTGCCCCTGGAAAGGCCCCTTGGAGTCTTCTGTCAGTCCTGCCAAGAGCTGCAACCATCCCACATCCCCTCCATCAGGCACCCCTGTTCCAATGCAGGGCATAGCACCTACTACCCTTGACCTTTAGAGATGACTTACATCCTGCAGGCTTGGGGATGCACTGACTAGGTAAAATGGACTCTGCCTGGGGGCATTTCTGGGGCAGCTACCATTCTAAGTGGTTTGTAATCCTGACCCCCTTAACTCTCCCAAGGAGCCAGTACCTCTAATCTCCATTTCACAGGACAACAGAGACAGACAGTGCTGAGAGAGACAAGCTGAGCCGATAATAAGCAGGCAGGTAGTCCTGTGCCCCGGTCCAGCTCCTAGCTATGACTCAAAGCAGCACAAACAATGGTACTTGTGGGACATCAAGAATCCAGTTGAATAATCAGGCCCGAATGGCCTCACTGCAACACGCAGTGGATGCTGGAAAAACAAGTGACATCGTAAAACAAAACACAAGTGTGTCCTCAGAGGGATGCAGATGATGGCACATTGATAAAAACAAATACAGGCTGTCAAGAGCAGTCGGAAAACAAAAGGCTGGAAGTGAGAACAATAACAAGGTTTCTGGGAGGAACAGAGAGAGGGGGTTGTGATGGGGGGGGGGATGGTGACTGCTGAAAACAGATCGGAGAACTTTCAACGGCAGAAGAAAAACAAAGCCAATTAAGTCAGATCAGCCAATGATGGGAGAGACTCAAAACCGGAAAGACTCAGCTGAGGAGCAGCAGAGCATCTTCTGTTTGAAGGAAAGCAGGCTGCATAGGATGTGAGAGAAATATAGACCCCGGAGGCTTTTCAGGACTTAAGCATCTGGGGAAGGTTAGTACAACAGACAGGCTGAGAAAGTCAAAAGGGCACAAATGCAGTAGAAAATAAAAACACCGTGAGGCCAGGGTGATGGCTCAGTCGGCACAGCGCCTGCTGCATGAGCGTGAGGACCTGAGTTCAGATCCCCAGAGCCCATATAAAAAGCTCAGCCCTGAAGTGTGCTCCTGTAACACCAGCACTGGGGAGGCAGAGACATAGGTCCCTGGGCCTTTCTGATCAGCTGAAGAGGTGCGCTCAGCTCCAGATTTAGTGAGAGAGCACAGTGGAGAGCAACTCGGGAAGATACCCAGTGTTGATGTGTCTGGGCTCTACATGCAGGGCACACATGGGCACAGACACCTACACACACACACACACACACACACACACACACACACACACACACACAGAGAGAGAGAGAGAGAGAGAGAGAGAGAGAGAGAGAGAGAGAGATCATGCAAATCATATAGGCACTTAGTGACTTTAACAAAGATTTTATATTTTCCTGTATCTTAAGCTGAAACGAGAAAGTGTTTAGAAAGGAGCCCAGGCAGACACTGTGTGCAGAAGTGAAATCCCCCCCTCCCACAAAAGAGCTGGACGCAGTAAAATGGTAAAGGGGAAGAGGACAGGCACAGGGAGAGATGCTGTGTGGAAAGCCAGCCTTAACACAGGCCACCAAGGGTGCAGAAAGCTGATTCGGTGTCTGGGGGGAAATTCAAGGTCATGTGTCAACATTTGCCTTCAAAGAGTATGTCTGAAAGAAATAATTGGATCTGTGTGCAAAAATTTATATATGAAGATGTTCACTGGAGTGAAAAATCCAAAACCATTTGCTTTATCCGTAGGGAGAGGCTCTATCAATTATGGCTGCGCGCACAATGGCCTTCTCTGCAGCCTTCAGCCAGGGGAGGCAGGTCCCTTGATCTTGGCGTAAGATCACGGCGTAAGATCACAGCTGTGGTTAAGGACTAAACAAAACAAAAAGAAAAGTTGCAAAGGCTGGTAATGAGAAGGACTTGTTCAAGAAACTGTGCTCGCTGTATTTGCTTTCTGTATGCGGCTACACTAAAGGCCTAGAAGAATTAAAAGAGCAAAAGGGACCAGAGGTTATTTCAAGTGGCCTGTGTGGAGGCGGAACATTCCACAGCGAGAGGCAAGGACTCTGGGTTTACACTCTTGACCTTTGTTACTGTGGCATTTTGAATGAAAAAAAAATGACTTCCTACTTTTATTAAACAGAAAATATGGGCACACAGGCACATATAGTGTGTGTGGGGGGAGAGAGAAGAGAGAGGGAGAGGGAGAGGGAGGGAGGGAGGGGAGAGAGAGAGAGAGAGAGAGAGAGAGAGAGAGAGAGAGAGAGAGAGAGAGAGAAGGAGAGAACAGTTTGTGGTTCCTTCCACCATGTGGCTCTCAGCATTCAAATCCAGGTCATTAGGCTGAGCCGTCATTCCGGCCTCTTATTTTATTTTAAATGGAAAAATTCTAATAATATTCAGCATAGAAAAATACTAACTAGGGACTCAGATGCGAAGAGCTCTCTTCAGATCTGTGTAGCTATCAGCTCCTTTTATTCAAATGCTGGTTAGTCAAGGGAAGATGAAGTGGTGAGAGGGGAAGAGAGAGAGCTGGAAAAAATGGAGGAAGGGAAGGAGGGAGATAGGGAAGAAAAGAGGAAAGGAGTCAGAAGAAAAGGGGGAGAGAGAAGAGGGAATGAGGAGCAGGGAAGGAAAACATGTGCACACGGACTTGTACACATGTGTGCATAGATGCAGAAGGATGACGGAGCTGGGCAGAGGCTCGAGGTAGGGACTGTCTCGTCCTCCATTTTCACCTTTGGTACCTCTAGTGTGGCTGGAAGGCCACCTGCTTAGCAGTAGCTCCTGTGGGAGTAGCTGTGGCTGGGAGACACATGTCAGAATGAGAGCTGGTGCATCCTCATATCCCTTCAAAATGTTTATTTCCTTATTGTGTGTGTGTGTGTGTGTGTGTGTGTGTGCGCACGCACCATGACACGCTTGTGGAGGTCAGAAGGTAACTCGGGGAGGCCGGCTATCTCCTTCCACCATGTGAGGCCTGGAGATTGAACTTGGGGTGTCAGACCTGGCAGCAAGTACCCTTATCCACTGAACCATCTTACAAGTCCAATTATCTTCATATTCTATTTCCCTTTGTGTGCACCCCAATTCACACGTGCCCGCGCACGCAAGCACGCGCGCACACACACACACACACACACACACAGACACACACACACACAGAGTTGAGTGTGGAATGCACATGAAGCAGGCCTCATGGCCTCCTATTTCTTGCCCTGTTCTGGAGAGGCTATCTATCTATTGTTTTGTCTTTGACCCGAGCCTCCTGCCTCCCTTCCACTTCCCGGCTGGCTTTTCTCCGCAGTGAACTTGTCTTCATTCTTTCTATAAATCCTCACTCTTGTTTCTCATGCTTTCCCTGTGGTCCATGCATCTGGACTACAGCCTGTGAATCTGTCCTGCCTTCTTCTAGTCCTGCTTCAAAGTCACAATTCCTACGAAAGTGCTCGAGCAACTCTTTGGGAGGCTGATGGGGGCTATGCCTTCTCTTTGGACAGAGCTGGTCAAATGTATGGAGTATCAAGATGTCGCCAATGGATGTTTGAATATTCCAACCAAAGAGTAAAATTCCGAAGAAAGAAAACGAAGACAGAAGAGCTAAAATCCCAACAACTCTCTCTGAATGGTAGGTGCTGGCTATTGCTCTCCCAGACTTTCTGTATATTGTAGGTAGGTACTGTTTGTTCCTTGCACCCTTCGACATCATTTGCATATTTACAAGAATGGAGTCAGTTGGCAGGAGCACATACATGCTTCCTGAACTGGTTTCTCCTTCCTCGTCTCGATTGCAACGACCTGGTTCAGGTCTCCTTGTCCAGCAAACCCTGGAGACAGCCTCCTCCAAGGCCCCAGTGCAGCCTGTCCCTTCAGCTCACTCTCCACAAAACTGCCCGATGCCCAGGCTTAGCACACAGCCCAAGGCCCTCCATGTTGGGCCCCTGCTCTGCCAGCCCCTAGGGCAGCCAGCCTCCAAACCACAGCATTGCACCCTCCCAGCTACAGCTTCAGCACGGGAAAATACCTTGCCTTGCTGGGAAGCCACTCCTCTGCCTGCTGCTTCCCTCCTTGGCTGCCTGGTAACCCCTCACCATCCTGGAGGGCTCAGCTCTGGTTTCAACTCTAGAACCTCCTGATCTCCTTCCCCATCAGCCTTGCTCTGTGCCTGCCTGCAGGGTTTTCTTTGAACAGGAAGTACAGAGCCTCTAATGGGGAAGAACAGGTAGTGAGAGTTGTCACAGGAGGGAGTGAATCAATGGGAGAATGGTGCTGAGTCAGGAGAGTCAGGAGACCGCCTGCTGATTTGCATAGGCACGCCCTATAGTGGACCGGTCCTTTGCTCTCCAGCATCCACTGCCTGAGGGTCTTTGCAGAGTCAAGAACCAAACCACCACCTTTAAATCCCAATCCTCCCTGTTGATTTTTTCATTGGGCTTTTTTGGCTGTGAGTGTACACATGTACACATAGGGTTATCTTTTCCAGACTATCACTGCAGCTAAGTGTTGAGAAAGAGCAAGGAGGGGTTGGTGGAAGCCACGGCGGCACTGAGAGCTGGAATGAGATGCTCCACTTTCACTCCATGACATGTCAATGGACCTCATCTGGGGCACATAGACTAGTGTCCCAAAGGCCATTCTCGCAGCACTGTCCCTTTATGAAATCCTAAATTCCCACGTGTGTTATTGACCTCACAGCGCATGGGGTAGAGTTGAAAAGTGTGGACAGGTGAGCGCTGTATTTCCTCGATTCCAAGTGAATGCTGCACCAAGGAGCATGAGCGTTTATCTCTGTTTCAGCAACACCTTGACATCTGCTGAAAACCTAAGGGCTGGGACCTGCTAGTCACAACTCTACCCTTTGCTTGGCTCCCTCTTTATCCCTAGTCCTCGATGATGACCTCCTGTGAGCTCTCTACTGTCAATAACCTTGGTGGGCCAAGCCTGCTCAAGACTTGCCATGGTTCCCTCTTATTTATGGGCGTTTCACGCCACTGAGCACAGGGCCCCTCTGACCTGCTCTTTGCCTCCTACCTCCTTTGAACCATACAGTTCGAGGCTCACCCTGACCAGCAGCGTAAAATAACAGGAAGACCTGGGAAGATCTGGGATATTCTCTGTCTTTTTTTGTAGCTTGCCAAGCTTAGAAATACACAGCTTCTGCTTGACCGCTTAGCTGTCAGATGGACTCATGTGCACACGGACTTGAATATGCACCAGAGTTTATTATTGCTAACATCACCAATAGGATTGGTGGGGAGGGGTCAGGAGAAAGGCCAGCCGTGCACCTGCCAATCAGACACCCCTTTCTTCTCTGAAGGTCTGGGACTCTAAAGAGTTCCTGAGTCAGGTGTTGGGAGGAAAATGTACCAGTGACAGACTTTGCTGGCTTTTGTTACTTAATCCCATACAGCCCTGAAATATGAGCCCTTCTGGTCCTCATTTTTAGAAACGAGGAAGCAGAGAAGAAAAGAGAAGCAACCTGCCTGGCTCACATAGTTCAAGTGATCTGGACGGGCCTCGAGGGCTGGCCCTGTCTCTGTGATTGAAGTACCACACTGAGCCAAGTATGCAGTGTGTCATTCCAGAGCTTTAACTGAAACCCCATCTTCAGGGAAGAGACTCATGGTGGTTAAGTCTCACTAGCAGGCAATGGAGGGGCTGGGCTCCAAACCTGGGTTGATAGCTTCAAGCTTAGGTTCTGCTGCTCTATGGTAGGCATGTCAGAGCAGTGAGCTGTGTGGCCTTGGATGTAGCCCCCATGAGGCTGAGGCTGAATCCCACATGCCCAGTCCAAACCTAGAGTCTCTGTGGTGACTAAGGACCCCACAGGCCTCTAGCAGAGGTAGAAGGGCCCTGACAACAGCTAGGTCTGTCAATGATGCTGGCGACAGCTCCCCTTTGGCAACAGTGGCACGAATTTCTTTGTTGGCTCTGGACACTTACCCAATGGTGCATCCGGCGTCTGCCTCGATGGTCCAGATGCAGTTGAGATTGTGTTCATAGGGGGCTGGGTACCCAGGCGACAGCACCTGCCCTGACACCTCTCCTCTCACTGTCCCTCCACACTCAGCTGAAAAAAATTGCAACAGAACGAGTATCATGGGGTGGCCTGAGCATTCATTCAGCATCACCGAGTGCCTCCCAAGTCCCTGTAGCCCATTCCCAGTGCTTAAGCAGAGCATGCAAAGAGCTCCCGAGGGGAGACTAGGACTCAGAACCAGAAACAAATTCTTAATAATAAAAGGCACCCAACCCAATTAAAAACGAGGCAAAAGATATTAGTTGACATGTATCCAAAGAAGATATATGAATAGCCAATATGAACGAGAGGAGATGCTTCCATAATTTATCATTGTTATGGAACTGTCAATCAAAATCACAATCACCCCATCCCCACCAGGACGGCTTTTTGACAGGAAGACAGGTGTTAATAATAAAACAGCGAGTGTAGGCGAGGCTGTGGGGAATTGGAGCCTTCCTATTACTGGTAGAAATGGCCCATGATACAGCCACATTGGAAAACAAACTGATAGATAGTTTCTTGAAACTGTTAAAACCTAAGTCACCATACAATATGTAACTCCTCTCTCAGAAGAAGTGAAAACATGTCACATAAAAACCTGAACATAAATATTTTAAGCAGAGCTTGTCATAGTAGCCAAGAAGTGCAGATAAGCCCAGGGTCCATCAGCTGAAGAAAGGAAATACAAAATGTGGTCTATGTAGCAACAGAAGACTAGGCATCCATAAGAAGGAATGCGGTTCACATACATGCTACAATGTCGATTTGGAAAACGCAATGCTAAGTGAAAGAAAGCAGACACAAAAGACTGAGATATTGTATAATTTCATTTATATAAAATATCCAGAATAAGCAGGACTAGAGAATAGAATGTGTGTTGTGTTTGCCAAGGCTCGGGGGAGTAATGAGTGAGTGCTAGTGGGTGGGAGACTTCCTTTTGGAAGGAGAGACTGTTCAAAACTTAGTGGTGATGGTTACATAGCCACGTGAATGAGCAAAAACAACGGAATTGTGTGTTCTCAATGGGTTAATAAACTTGGAAGTGAACCAGTCCCCAAGGGTGGGACTAGCTGCCTACTCTATGACCAAACTCCTTGGAGTTTCTCAGGGTAGAACAGGAAGGGGCTTGTGTCTGGTCTGCAGTCAAGGGACCCGTGCTAGCTGCCAGGGAGCACACTGATGACTGATTGAGTCCTTCTCAAGGCCAGTGCAGGACACACCTATCCTGGCACATGCCCAATCCTAGCAAGTGCTGGTGCCCAGGAGGAAGAGGCCAGGTCCCCCTGGCGCAGGAGAGAAACTCAGGGAGGGTTTGGATTCAAATGTACCTCGAAGGAGGAGGCAGAGTTGAACAGCTTGTGTGGTGGCAGGGGAGGCAGGGAGGGACAGGAGGAAGAGACGATAGTCCGAGAGAAAAGGAGGGGCATGGTGGGGCAGGCTGGGGATGTGCGGCGGTGGGCAGCAAGGCTAGAGAGCTGGACAAGTGTGGGGTGTTGGAAGACGATGTACATCAGGGTTCTGTGAGGAAGCGGAGTGTGTATACATGGGAAGGAATTCCCTTTTCCAAGGGAGGGGACTGTAGTATAGCTTAGAGGGCACAGAGGATTGAGCCTCGGGGCAAGGAAAGCAGTGGAGAAATCTGTGCTCCCCGTCAGGAATGAGTCACTTACCCCAAGAGCTGGTGGCATCTCCAGCCACAGCCTCCTCTGGCCAAGCATACTTCTAAGGCCCCGTCCCTGAATCTCTGAGAGACAGTGTCTCTACTTTTTCCACCTTGTCTCTACTTTTTCTCCAATGGCTAGAGTCTTGGCTCAGGCCCCCTCTGTCTCTCAGCTGGTACAGCTGTCCATCTCCACAGTGCTATATCTGAGGGACTTCCAAAGAGCAGACTGTGTCATGCCTCTGGCCCTGCCAAGTCTGACGAACTAACGCCACAGCCCAAGCAGCCTTGCTTAGACTAACAATGTGGAAAGTGCCCTCCCTGTGACAGCTTTAATAACACCCTCCCCTGCCTAGGTAAGCTGTAAACTGGGTACCATCTTCCTCTGGGGCCCCAGCAGAGGGTGAAGGGAACAAGCATATAGCAAGTGCATTAAAACAGCGTCGTCTCTCTTGCCATCCCAGGCTCTGGGCTACAGGGACCTTGCCACAGACTGCACGCATATCGAGCGTGTGCTAGAGCGTAGGGCACACAACACAAGTTTAATAAGTATTTACTGAATGAACAGACGCACGGCCCAGTGAGTGGAAGCTGATTGCTTCCCAGGAAAATTACCGTGTCTGAACCAAGGAAGCATGAGGGAAAATGAAGAGGTTTGAGGCCGAGCTGTGTAAGAAAGTGAGTGATTGGGTAAGTAAGGAGCTAAAAGCTAGAAAGTTCCAGAGGGGAGACTGAGCTTCCCCTATTACGACACCTGAGCCATCAAGCACCACTCTGACCCTGAGGCTTCACCTGGGACCATGAAGGCAGGGTTGCGGGAGGGAGTGCTCAGAACACTAGACCCTTTGTCCTAGCTTCCCTGTGGGACACCAGTCGGTGGTGCTGCTGGGGCAGGTGGTTCCAACTTGACTGAAAGACACCAAGGTAAATGAGCCCAGCAGGGGTTGAGTGAGATGACTGACAATCTGAGAGGGACCAGGAAGCTGGGACGGTGCCGGTGGGGACAGAGGGTGGGTGTTTGGAAACAGGGGCCCTGGGAAAAGCCTCACAGGGACCTAGCGTCATCATCTTCCTTCTCCATGGGGTCACTTTATTCAGGGGCTGGCAGGAGGGTAGGAGGGCCTAAGTACATAGCTTGTAGCATCCATTAGCGGTGACTCCTTGAGGCTCTATTCTTCCCCTTCTTCCCATCATGGAGCGCTGGCTTACTGTGGGACAATGGTCTGTACCCTGTCACTTGTATTTTAAATAAACGCTATTTGGTCAGTAGCCAGGAAGGAAGTATAGGTGGGGCAACCAGGCAGGAATTATAGGTGGCGCAACCAGGCAGGGAGTAGAGGCGGGGCAACGAGAATTCTGGGGAGAGGGACTTTTCAGTCTATAGTTGTCACCCAGACACAGAGGAAGCCAGACACAGAACAAGCAAGATGTGACTGCCTTGACGAAAAAGGTACCAAGCCATGTGGCTAACGCAGACAAGAATTATGGGTTAATATAAGATGTAAGAGTTAATAAGAAGTCTGTTCTAATAGGCCAACCAGTTTATAATTAATGTAGACCTCTGTGTATTTCTTTGGGACTGAATGGCTGTAAGACCAGGCAGGATAGGAACCCCTGTCAACAAAATGGTGCCCAACATGGGGCAACTGCATCCCCCATAAAGCCTGAGAGAGTTTGGGAAGTAATTCTAGACAGAAAATAACAGAGTTACACATGGCTTCTTGGTAGCATTTTCTCAGGTGGGCTCTCTTTGCTAGAGGCAAATGTGCCTCATTTAAGAGAGGTTTCCTGACTCAGCGTTAGCAGTGAAACTTTGCAGCTTAAGAGACCCTGCCACCAAACACTTAAATGGTGTTTATGAATAGCTAACAACATGCTTCTTGGTGGTGGCAGGGACCTTGAAACGCCATAGAGTTGTGGTAGTAAACATGGCTCTGGCCAATACCTCTGCCATGAGGATAGACTCTCAGAAAGCTAAGGAATGGGGTGAATCCAGCCATCAAAGCCACGGCTTTAATCCTAGCCATATTGCCTAACAAATTAAAGACTCAAGTGGTCAGAAAAAGAGAGATATACAGTAAAGATAGATTCAGATAAAAAAAAAAAAACCTCTAAAAGGTTTAGAGTGTGTTTCAAAATGTATGTAGGCTTGGGAGAAAAAAAGAAAAAGGATAAAGTCCTTAAAATTAAAAAAAAAAAAGAGAGAGAGTAGTAGGGTGTGGTGGCACACACCTTTAATCTCAGCACTTGGGAGGCAGAGGCAGGCAGATCTTTGTGAGTTCAAGGGCAGTCAGGTATACAGAGAGTGCTAAGACAGCCAAAGATACAAAGAGAAACCTAGTCTCAAAAAGCCAAAAAATTAAAAATAAAATAAAAGAAATAGAGGTTAAAATAAAGCCACATACAGATGAAGAATACACAGAGAGTCTGGGTACTGTATGTTATTGTGTTGTCTTTAAATTGTTTGATGACTGAGGAAGGAGCAAAAGCTGCTAAAAGACATTGATTATAAATGCTGCTGGATTAATCCAATATAAATATTTTAAAAATACTTTGACTTTAAAATTTAAGCCAAAAGATAATGTTACTTTGGAGAAGAGGTTTTGTTTTTGTTTCCATAGGAAGTGAGGGACTGTGGATTCATTAAGAAAAATCAGGTTTGACCAAGGAAGACCTCTTGATAAATCTCCAAGAGGAGAAAGGGCCCAGATGTCTGAGTTCTACATCCAGAACAGTTCAAAGGCTGCTGCAGAGATGATCAAGCCTCACAGGATACTACAGTCAGGACTTGATCATAATTTTAAATTTTCTTTAGGTCCCCATAAGATTTGCCCCCAATCAGCAGGAAGTAGTCTGAAAAACTACACCCAAAAAAATGGATTATGGATGTTTGCCTTTGTTTAGAATATTGGTTACAAATTGTTATGGATAATGACCAGTAGAAAAGCTAAACAAAGGAGATTTGATTCAGAATTCTTGTTTAAAAAAGGGGGGTGAGGGTGGGGAAGTGCGTGGGACAATGGTCTGTACCCTGTCACTTGTATTTTAAATAAACACTGATTGGCCAGTAGCCAGGCAGGAAGTATAGGCAGGGCAACCAGAAGGGAAGTAGAGGCTGACCTCTATCCTCAACATGGCATGTGTAATATACACACACACACACACAGCCTCACTTCCCTAAATGCAACAGGACCCGAGGAAAAGTCTCATTGAAGAAGATCTCAATGAGTATCTATAGTAGGATGTACCCAAGTATGATAGTCTTCCTAGCCCCGATTGAGTGAGTTCTCTAAACCCAATGTCACTGGCCGGTGGGCTGGCAGGGGGATCTGACAGGGAATCCTTTCTGCAAAGCAAACAGTTATCTATGGGAGCCACAGTCTCTCGTTTATTTTGCTTGCTTTGACTTGCTTGCCTTGTGGTACCACACTGCTGTCTATTTATGCATGTGTCTCCGTGGCTGATCCGAGAGTGCTCGTCTCTGAATTCTAAGCACCTATGTAGGGCCTGGAACGTGAGTGAAAGAAGGGAATTAAAAGAGGAATGGCTATAGATGGCAAAATCCTCGTGCCATAATCTCAGTGCTGGGGCAATAGAGACAGGAGAATCCGTGGGGCTAATGAGCCTTGCTGAATAGGTCAGCCCCAGATCCCAGGAGAGACCCTGCTTCAAACAAACAAAATGGATGATTCCTAAGGAAAAATACCGAGGCTGACCTCTGGTTTTATCATGAGTGCACATACACATGCATGCCTATCTGTGTGCGCACGCGCGCGTGCACGTGTGTACACACACACACACACGAAATGGAAGAGACATGCCTACAGCCTGTCTTAACCTCAGTAACAAAGGAAGAAGGCCCTACGGGCTTATGGATTGCAATTGTCTACCTTCTGGCTCGAAATTCTGGCTCTTGACCCTGTGTGTGTCATGCACAGACCCCATTACAATGCAGTTATCCAAGGGACTAGGACCAAGCATGGTCACCAAGGCTTCTCACCATGCTGTTTATCTGGTTGGCCCTGCATGTGCTCAGGCTAGACCATCTGCCTACCCACCTAGCCCTTCTGATGGTGAAATCTTGTCTATTTTTCCGAGTCTCAATCAAACTGTTGCTCCTAATTGCAGAGCCCTCTCTCATTGTCCAGAGACTCTGAACAGGATGCATGCTTATGACAAGGCTCCAGCCGTGTGCCTACCAAAGAGATTTGGTAGAACGGGGGCTTCCCAGTGGCATGGACACCTGCCGGCCTATTTCTAGCATGTGTGGTTTGGTAGGCACTCATGATTTCCCCCCAGCAAGTATTTCAATCCCATCAGCTCCACCTGTGTTGCTCAGGGACACTGCAGGTATTGGGAGCAGGAGGCTTGACTAGAAAGAGCTGGTTTGCGGGCAACAGGATGAGTAGGGCCAGGGGAGTCAGAGTAGCAGGGAAGTGCAGAGGTTAGAGAACCAGAATGGTGGTGGTCGCTTATGCTTCAGTTCAGCCTTGGACCACTGTTTCCGGTCTGGCTAAGCCTCCAGGAAATGTCTGCCGATGGCGTGCAAGAACCCCAGGCTCAGGAAGATGCACGCTCACCACCACAGTCTTCCTGAGGCAGGAGATCAGATCTAGCTCTCTAGCTTAGTCTTTCTTCCCGCACCTCCCTAGAAAGGGGAGCGTGAACTCATTTCACCTCCAGGGAAACTGAGACCTGGAGTGGACTAGAGTCTCATTTGAGTCTCGGTGTTGCAGGAGGCCTGGAGTCACTCCTTCCTTCTAACAGAGACCCCTTCCACTGCTCTGTTGCCTGGGCTACAACTCTGAGGGCATGACTGGACTCTGCCCCACTGACGAACTGCAAGGCAATGGCAACCCCGTGTGTGGATGGATGGTCCTGCCTGTGCAATGTAGAGTGAGTGTGAGGAAATGCAGGAGGGCAGCTACCAAGCCACAGTGCTCACTAACAGGGAAATCCAAGGCTGGCTGATGGCCCCAGGCCCTGGGTACCATTTCTGAGGCCGGAGCTGGAGCTCAGGGAAGGGAAGGGCCAAGAGGTTCCTTGCCAATCAAGAGGCATCCTACCGACACAGGTAGGCAGTGGTCGGTCCCAGGTCCTGCGTTCCCCACTCAAACACATCAGCTCCTCACTGCCCCGCAGTGTGTAGCCAGGGTCACAGTTGAAGGTCACAGAGCTCCCGGCAAAATGACCTCCATCGTGAACCTTGTAGCCAAACTGTGGGGTCCCTGGGTCTTCGCATCGGATGAGCTCAAAACCTGGGGAAGACGAGAGAGAAAGAGTGAGCAGAGTTCGTGGTGACAGAGCCACGGTCCCCTCCCCTCCCGCTGGTACCCTGAGGTGCTCTGGTCACTGCCCCTGGTGTGCCAGCTTCAGGCTCATGACCCAGCCCCATATCCATTCTCTGTGGAGGGAGCATGTCTCTGCGGCGTGAAGAAAGTGAGTTCAGAATTTAATGGCATGCATACTTGGGGCTGGATTTTCTATTTCTTGGGTTGAGCCTGTAGCATTTTGGGAGTGGGATCTGTGGCTTCCATTTTGATCCCTGGACCGCTGTGGGAAGGCAGGGAACATCACCATGCAAGCAGCTGTGTTGAAAGGGCTGGAGAAGGCGCTCCCATGAGCTCCCACTCCACTCCGTGGGACTCCAAAGACCTTGCCTCTCATTTGTTATTCATAGGGGTCTCGCAGGTGGGTGTAATTATTGGCACTCTACAATCGAGAGCATTGACTTGGGAAGGTTAACTAAATTGCTCGAAATTCGCACCATTTTCAGTTAATAGAAATGGAATTCAAATGTGAGTCTATTTAATCCCGTTACATGGAGCCACTTCTGAAAGAGGCAAAGATCCCTGCGTGAGACATCTCTGCACCCAGGCAAGGAAAATCCTGAGGGCTACTGGAGTCACTACAAAACAAATTCGCCCATCTCAAGCAGTGAACAGCCTACTGTCTCTTGCACTCACATAACTGTGAAATTATTGTCACAGTTGTAGAATATTGTCCCCCTTACTCTCTCAGCCAGTTTCCCCTCTGTCTCTATGTATTAGCCCTGGGGAGTTCTTAAAATGTATGTCTGATTTCTTTTGCTCAGGGTACTGCTTTAAAGCGTCATATATGTTAGAGCATGAATCATTTCTTCCTTTTGGTTACCAAATAATACTCCGCTGTATGGACATACCACATTTTCTAGATTCATTCATCAGTTACCAATCACCCACAGGATTTAAAAGGCATATACAAGCATGCATTTGTGTGTGTGTGTGTGTGTGAGCACATGTGCATGCGTGTGCATGTCTACTGTCAGACCCAATAAGGACTTACTAGAGAACTGAAGTTCAAAGCCTTTGCTGGTGTTTTCGGCATCTGTGATGAAGTCGAGCCACAGGCTGCTGGATGTGCTGTTCAAAGTCACCCCCAACATCTCAGAGCGGCTGAAGACCCCCAGCAAACGGGCGGAGTTGTTAGTGCCATCATAGACCTGGATACCAGAAACCCCAACCCAGTGATGTCAGAGTCGCCTATTTCAAACAAGGTCTTCTCACCCTGCAGCCCACATTCCCACGTGTAGCATCAATAACAGCTGCTAGAGAGGCAGGTGGCCGGCAGGTGCTCAGAAGGTGGCAAAGTGAAGCCAGCCGCCGAGCTGGTTGCTGCCCGTCCCCATGCTGATAGCACTGTGCCCAGCGTGTCTGGAGGCTTTGGGAATCGGTTGCTACTCTAACAGCCCCGTGCAATCTGCTTTTTTCCTCAGTGCTCATATGCTAGCGGCTCACACTTTGGCAGCCTTGGGAGGCCAGGCTGGGGTGGCTCGATTCCCCAAGCCATCTGTTTCTATAGTCAGAGAGGCTGAAAAGCACACGGCATGTGTGTAACACCTAACACACACTCCTGTCCTTCCAGTAGACGATACAGGCATTGTTCTGCCTGCCTGTGGCCAGGGCCTGCCTTGACTGTTCTACTGGACACAATCCCCAGGGCATGAGCAGGGTGTAGTTATGGTGACCTGCCTTCCCCCAGGCCGAGCCTCTGCCCCTTCCTGGCGTAATGATGGCTCCAGCCTAGGACCTGCTGGGTTTGTCAATGGGGGAATAGTGCTGGCATCTGGCTTCCCTCATTCCCATCTGTCCCCTGAACTTCTGGGGACCAGCAAAGGCAGCGATCATTAGAATAATGAACGGGCTCCCTAGGTCTCGAGGTGGCTGCTCCTCTCTAGATAGTGGTACAAATAACAACAGAAGCTGTGACGGGCTGAGAGGCCCCCTGGCACTTTGGTAAATATCAAAGGCGGGATCTATGGGTGGGAGATGGATGTCTGTGCGTGGCACACAACATGGTGCCAGCTGCCAGCAAATTGAACCAATATTTCCACCCTTCCATCCTGGAAGCCAAGTCATCCTTCCAGCTAACAGTGCTGTGCGGGGCAGAATTCTGTTAAAGCCCCGGGAGCCCAATCCCTTTCTGGACTCTATGAAAAGAATCCTGGGGTTCCATTCTGAGATGACACCTCTTCAAAGAGCTGAGCCCACTGTGGTGTCCAAATTGTTATAAAAGCATTCCTTGAAAAGGTGTCTGTGCGCGTCCGTGTCCCTGCACGGGCACAAGACCATGGTGTGGGCGCTGTGGCCAGAGGACAGTCTTGGGTGTTCCTCCTGCCTTCCGTCTATTAGAGGCAGGGTTTCTTGTTTACTCAGGTTCACTCTAATCTACCACTGTATGCGCCAGGCTGGCTGGCACGAGAGCTTCCAGAATTCTCCCGTCACTGCATCCCGTCTTGCGGTAAGGGCTCTGGGATTGTAGATCCCACATGCTCACACCCAGCTTTTAAATGGTTCTGAGGATTCGAACTTGGATCTTCATGGTTGCACAACAAGCTCTACCCTTTGAGCTATTTCCAAAGCCATAAAAACATTTTTTAAAAAAAGAACCATAAAAACATCTGTACATCACGACAAGAAATCAGACATCCCGTGCTTCTCAGCCAAGAACCGACAACTGGATGTTGCATCCACCCAGTAATATCAAATCGGGTCAAAGAGGATTTTTTTTTTTAAATCAAATTTCTACCTAACAGGGAAAACCAAGGCCAGAAGTTCAGATGAGATGATGACCCAGGCAGGCCGAAATCAGAATCTAGAAAATGCCTGAGAACAAATGAATGCACGCCTCAACATATAAACTAGACGAGAAAAGGGAAAGGAGACAGAGAAAGGTGCAGGCTAACACGCTGTCGACGGCAAATCCAGCATGCTGATTTTATTTGGAGCCTGGCTCAAATAAACTGTAAATCCAAAAGTATACGGTGACATTTATGAGACAATTTGGAGATCTCAACATTGCCCGGATGCTGTATGGTGGCATTAAGAAATTATTGTTAATTAATAACTACAACGGGTATGGGGCTTTTCCTCCTTAATCTCAAAGGATAATTTGTTCTAATCCATTAAAGACCAAAAGGTTATTTGTATCATTAGGATAAAATATTCATGGCAGAAAAATGCACAAAACAGAAAAACACAAAGGAAAGAAAACAGCTTCTGAACCTGTTATGTTCCCTTGGAGATCATTCCAGGCTTGTGTGTTCTGTGCAGTGTATACGTGTGTGTGTTGTGTTTGTGTGTGTCTGCATGCGTGCACACACGCAAAAAGGAGGGACTGGGAAGATGGTTCTGATGGTAAAATGCTGGTTGCTCAAGCCTGAGGACTTGGATTTGAATCCCCTGAGCCCACGCTAAAGAGCCAGGTTTTAACCCTGAGAGCTAGGATTCAGGTGTGAGTTATCAAGCCAGGCTTCAAAACCCTGCGTGTAAAGAACTCTCCCCACCACCGACTTTAAAGCCATGTCTCCCGCATATGTGATTCTGTATTAGTTCATAAACTCAAATTTGCCTGTGGGTTTTCTCTTCTATCGCTCGAGTCTGTCATTCTTGCGCTCTGCCCGCACTGATTTAGTTAACGTGGTGGCGGCATGTGCCTGTAACCCCAGCACTGGGGAGACAGACAGGACCCCCGCCCGGGTTTCTCTGGCTAACCAGTCTAAACTGGTGAGCTGCGGGATCAGTGAGAGATGAGGTGATTGAGACAGGCACCTGGCATTGATTGACCTCTGGTCTCCATATACAGGCGCACACATTTGAATACGTACAGACACACCAACAAGATCCAACTATAGACACATATGGTAATCAGCTCTCCCACTTAGTACAGTGCATAGCATTTTCAAGTCTTGAAACAGTTTCCACAACAACATTAAATAGCTGCAGGGGCTGCAGGGATGCTCAGCACAGAATTAACACAACCTACAGCATGATTATTTACTGACCAGCATTCAGAATACATGCGTAGGCAGGTACACTTGGCAAACACCATAAATAAGAAAGCCACCGTTTTCCTCCAATATTTTGCCCTAAATCCATTTAGAATTTATTTTACATATGATGCAAGAGTCTACCCTTCCTCGGTCCATTAGTTATGCAAAAAAACAAAACAACAACAACAAAAAAAAACCTTGCCGTGAGGGAGGGCGGTTGTTTGTTTTTTGTTTTTCAGACGTGATTTCACACTGTATCTCTGGCTGCCTAGAACTTGCTTCGTAGAGCAGGCTGGCCTTAAACGCACAGAGATTCACCTGCTTCTGTCTCCTGAGTGTTGGGATTAAAGGTGTGTGCCACCATTCCAGGTTTCAAAAGCCTGTTTATAAATATCCCATACACCACTAATTTTAAATCTGCCTCTATCATGTGTATAATTCCAGTATGATCCCATGAGTCAGGACTTGTTTGTGAATGTTCTCTTCTGTTGCATTTGTCTGCCCTTCCTGTGCCCTGTCCACACTGTTTTAGGTATCGTAGCTTTGTAATATTGTTAAGTATGCCGTAGAAGTTAATTGTTTCCTTTAAAGAAGAATTCTCTCATATTTACTATCCTAGATAAACTGAAGAGTTTTCCAAATTAAAAAAAGGAAACAATCCCCTGTCAAAGAAAAGCCCTATGTTACATGACTGAGTTACATGAAGCTGACTGATCTGAGAAAACAAAGCACTGATATCATACCAAATATCTGACACATGGCTCCACCTGACCACATTGTCACTGTGTTGTAGAAAGACTCTCTACTTACTCCTGGGTGGTTTTATATTTTCCTCTGCTATTGGGAAGTAAATTTTTTTTTTAAAAAAATATTCCTAACAGGTTACCATTTGCAGGGTCAATTCCTTGGTAGACAGGAAATGGGAACATCTCCCTGAGACATCCGAGACAACTTACGGACGTCTGGCTCACCTCCCTCTAAGCACAGGACTTTCCGAACAGGATGATACATGTGAACAGCATTTCTGTGGACATTCCTGCATGTCTGCTTGCAAAGGTGGGCTTCAGCTCCTCCAGGACAAAGAAGCTGCCTACAGGGCAGTCCCCACCTTCCCTCCTGTCAGATGTCGTCAGGCTGCTGTCCAAAGTGGGATGCTGCTCAGCCTTAGACTAGCCGCACCCAGTAGTGTCCCTGCTTCATAGCCATGCCAACGCTCAGTGCTCTCAGGCTAAGTTGGGCTCTTTTCCAGTCTGATGGATGTGGAACAGGCATTTCCATTCAACTTTCCCAGACCACCACTGGGACTGGGCGGGGGTGACTATATGCTGACCACCAATTTTACCACCCTCTTGTGAACTTCCGGTTCATATTCTCTGTGGGCATTTCCCCACACATATTACAGTTCTGTCTTCTTTTGAAACTAAATTTTACAATTTTCTTGTAAAGATTATTCGCGTGTTGGGGGGGGCATATTTCTAGATGTTTTACAGTTTTTGCCTCAATAACAAATGAGAATTTTATTTTCCTGATTACATGTTTTAATTGGTTACAGAAACACCAGCTGCTTTGTTGAGCTGTCTTATTGGTTCTGATAGCTTATTAGTTGAATCATTTGTGTCTTCTAAATAAACGAGACCATTTTCTACTCTCTTTTCTGATTTTTATAGCTTCCTTTGTTGTGTCTGGGTCTAACCGTAATGGCTTGGATCAGCAGCACAATGCTGAGATGGTTGGCAATGGAATGGCATGGTCACCGGCCTTGTTGCTCAGCTGCCTGGAAACCTGCTGAAAATTTCCCATTAAACCTGATGCTTATTGTGGTGTGTAGAAGGGCTTTTCTGCTGTCCTGATGAGAAGGTTCCACTCGCAGTTTGTTTTTTTAGAATCTTTTGAGAATCCTGACTGGAGATAGACTTACAACACAGAATGTTTGGGTATGTAGCAAAAGGATTCTTTTCTTTCTTTCTTTCTTTCTTTCTTTCTTTCTTTCTTTCTTTCTTTCTTTCTTTCTTTCCTTTCTCCCTTTCTTCCTCTCTCCCTCCTTCCCTCTCTCCCTTCTCCCCCCTCTCCTACTCCTTCCCCCCTCTCCCTCCTTCCCCCCTTCTCTCCCTCCCTCCTTTCTAACTTATTCTTAGGATATTCACTGAAGCACAACAAATTCTCGGTGTTTAAAGAGTTTTGTCCTAGACAATGGCAATCTCACACAGGCAACCTAAACAATAACATCGCGAGGTTTTCTATTGGGTAGACACAGCCTCAGTCTTCGATCCTGCCTGTTTTGCTATCTTTGTATTGACATGCTGCTGGATTCAATCCTATATTGTCCAGGGGTTTTTAGTTTAATAACCATAAGTAAGATTGGCCTAATAGGTCCATGCTTGTTTTTATTTTTTTAATTTATAGTTTTTACATTATAAATTATATTGACAGGTTATATCTGTGCGGAATATGCAGTGATGCTATGATTTAAGAAGAGTGAGAAGTTAAATGAAGCTAATTAATATATTCATCACCTCAACTGCCTGCCCCCTTCCCTTTCTGACAGACACTCTCCCTGCATCTGGAGCTCACTGACTTGGCTAGGCGGCCTGTGTAGCAAACGCCAGGGTCTCCCTGTTTCTGCCTTCCCGTACGGGACTGCAGACATGCACTGGTGAGATGCGTCTATCTTTCAGGTGGGTTCTGGGGATTCGAACTCGGGTCCTCATGCTTGTGTGGCAGGCCCTTTGCTGAACGGACAGCCTCTCCAGCCCCATTTGTCATTCTTCACTGTGTGATCTTGAAATGTGCAGTCTGCTACCTGTACTCTATCCATCCCTTCAAGTAATGGATCCCAAAGACAAAGCCCTAGGCGTCTGCCCGGGAAGGGCTCCTCACCATTCGACCACCACCTGCCTCCCCACTGCTCCTCCCCCAGCCTCTGGGGACCACCATTCCTTTCTTTAACACTGTGCCAGTTATAAATGTGAATGGGCGGTGGATCTTTATCTTTCTGTTCCTGGAGCACCTTGATTACTGCAGGAATTATCTGTACCTGGGCCAGGACTGGGGCTTTGGTAGGTGATACAGGGGTTTTCAATTCGCAAAAAAATGGTGTCTTGTTTATTTGGGTTTTCACTTTCTAATAGTAGTGTTTTAAAAAATATTTTAATTATGCTATGTGCACGCCTTTAATCCCAGCATTTGGAAGGCTAGCTCCAGAACAGGCTCCAAAGCTTCAGAGAAACTCTGTCTCAAAAAACAAAGAACAAAAAAATTAATTATGCAGTTATGTGTGTCTTTATGTAGGTATGTGCCTGTGGGTACAGTGCCAGCAGAGGCCAGAAGGGGGCATTAGATCTCTTGGAGCTGAAGTTACAAGCAGTATTGAGCTGTGAGTGGTGTGCTGGGAGCTGAACGTGGGTCTTTTGGATGATCAGCAGAACTCAACTCTGAGCCGTCTCTCCAGCCCCGAATATGATCATTTTATAATTATATATATAATTTTATAGCTGTTCCTATTTTCCTATCACGGTAGTTTGGATCACATCTACATTTACTTCCCTTTTAACCCTAGTATTACACACCTGTCACTTCTTCTTTTGATCAGTCCTGTCAGGTTCATGAGTCGCTTTTGTAAAGAAAAGATGATTTTCCTGATAATGCTACTGCTAGTTAGTTTTTCCCCTAGGAACTTCCTCATTTGATTGATTGATTGAGACAGGATCTCATTATATAGCTCAGGGTACCCTGGAACTCACTGGGTAGCTGAGGCTGTCCTTGAATCCATTCTTCCTGCTTAATTCCCAGGTACTGGAATTACAAACTGGAATCACCATGCCTGGTTTCTACTCATCTTTTGTAACAGTCTTTTCCAGTCTGGGTGTACATATATGCCTGCCATCCCAGCATGTGGGAGAGCTTGGGGGCTACACCTAGAGACTCCCCAACACGAGCAAGCAGACAAGCAGGGGTCTTTCTTCTCCTCTCTTTGGCTTATTGTGTCATATTATTCAAGTCAGCAAGCCCTTATTTACTTTTCACGTGGGTGATAAGTCAGAACGCCACAGAGGTATTTTAGAATTTTCCAAGGAAACCCACACAAAGACTAACTTACATATATTTACATCCCTAGTAGCCATGTTATTTGGCATATCAAGTTTTATTGTGAATTGGTTGAACATTTCATTAATACGAAAGAATCCTCTTCTTCATTTCCTTTTGAGATGTGAAGATGTTCTCAAGAGCGTCCTGTAATGAGCTGATTTCATTTTTTCTGTGTTATCACCTCCCTCCATTGTCTCCATTCGGTGTTTTAATTGGATGATCATGTTTTTCATCTCCATCCAATCTTTCCTCATCGGAGTTAGCTCTGTTTTCATTATTGCCTATTTTGTGCCATAAATACAATATTCTCTCATCTCCTGCAAAGAATACCAATTAGGAGCTTTAAAAGCACGCTTCTGTTCTTTGTGGCAAACAGAGGGGCAATTAGCTCTGATCCCTCAGACAGGTCCCCTTCTCATCTGCTGAATATTCACACATATCTGGTTAATTTCCTTGTTGGCCCATCATTGCAGAGGGAAAATGGAAACGGAGAATATAAACACCCCTACATTCTAAGCGGGAGCAAAGGAGCAATGTCCAAAGGTGCCCCATCATGCAGAACTATTTCCAGGGCAGCGGTGTTGGGGATGGTGGCAGACCCTTCTCTACTGAGCCTGACAACTCTTGATGATCTTTCCCTGGAGTGTCAACGAAAGCCAGAATGACATGTCAGGCTAGAATCGGGGCTCCGACGTCCCTCAAACCTGATGCTCATGTTAAAGATGAGGAGGAATGAGATCTTGTCCCTGACAATGGCCTTACTGTCTGATGACGGTACCCATCTGCATGGATGCTATTTACAAAGGTCTTACTCTGAATGGATGCGCCTATTTTAAACGTATGTCTATGCAGGTGTGGTAGATGTATTTGGGTGTTGGTGCCTGAGGTGTACACGTGTGTATAGGCCACAGGTCAGTCTTGGGCATTGTGCCAGGCACCTTGCTCTCTGATATAATTCTCTTTGGGTCATGTAGCTCACTGGCGAGGCTAATATGGCTGACCAGAGAGCCCCAGGATCCTCTTGCTTCCACTCCTACGGTGATGGTTTCACAAGCCTGTGTCCCCATTCCTAGCTTTTTGCATTGGTATTGGGGGTAAAACTTGTGTCTTCATGCTTGTGTGGGAGCACTATATCCACTTAGCTATTTCCTCAGTCCTTCCTTGGATCTGTGATACTTAATTCACAAGCCGGGAATCATCACGGGATGTCCTCACCATGTTACAATAAATCAAGGAAGCTGTCTTTAGAAGCAGTACCACATTACTGCGCTCACCGCCTCTAGAACTGAGAACTGAATAAATCTATATTTTTATATCCGTTAAAAAATTCTTTTAAGTTGTATATGAAAGGCACCCTCGCCTGATTTCCAGGGCTAAGACTATCTTTTTTCAATTGCCTTTAGCTATCCTGGTGGGAACCTGTGCAGGTTGTAGTATGTGCATGGGTTTCCTCTGATATCTTGATCTGGGAGTTGTCTTTCTGTATGATTGTATTTTGTGGGGCCCTCCTCTCTTGCTCATGTCAGGGTGGCAGGTGGATCAGCTGCAGGGACCATATCAAAAAGAGTGACGTAGCAACAGGAAACAATCCAGAACATGTGGACTAATCTAAACTTTGGGGAACTTTTATTTTTTAAGGTAATGACCAGGTTGGAAGTCATATATGCAGGAGAACATTCCAGGCCATAAACACAAGCCTTCAGGTTTGGAGGATCAGTCAGTTGCATGAAACAGATCAATACCATCTTGGGAGAAGATACCCAGGTCTGTTCAGGTGTGTGCCAGTTAACTTTGGAGGCACAGGTACAGGACATACCTGCAGTGTGGAAGATGAGCCAGCTGCATGGAGGCAAGGGTTAGAGGTTGTTGAGGGCAGCTCTCACACTCTGGGCTCCTGCATAGCTAGCTTGTGGAGGTCTGGCATCCCTGATGGCTGTGGTTTGCAAGGCAGTTCCAAATCCCACTTGGGAAGCTAGGACTGACAGTTTGTTGGGGTCCTAAAATAGTTTTGTTATCTGTCCTTATCCTGAGTTCTTTCTAAGAGGTTAAAGAATCCTGGGGAGAAGAGCTAGGGCAGGAAAGGAACAAACAATGCCATCCCAATCTCCTGGGGACCTTGCCTTCCCTCATCCAGCAGCTTGTTCTAGAGCAGTGGCTCTCAACCTTCCTAGTGCTGTGACCCCTCAGTACAGTTCCTTAGGCTGTGGTGACCCCAACCATAAAATTATTTTCATTGCTACTTCGTAACTGAAATTTTGCTACTGTTATGAATTGTAATGTAAATATCTGATATGCAGGATATCTCTACAGGTTGAGAACCAGTGCTCTAGATGGTTCAGTGATTTCAGGTGTGTGTGTGTGTGTGTGTGTGAGGGAGGGAGAGAAAGAGAGAGAGAGAGAGAGAGAGAGAGAGAGAGAGAGCGCGCACAGGCTCCAGGGATGGGTCAGTGTACCAACTGTGCATAAACATGACTGTCTTTAGCGGCTCTTCCTTCCTTCTGCTTCCCAGAGTAAAGGCCTATAGTTGTTCTGAATGTTCCTCATGCTAGTATTTCTTCAGCTGCTGAGAACAAAATCGTATTAGGATAAGCTGGTAAAGTTCCTTGGCTTAGGATGAAAATGACTAAATCTGGGTGATGTTTTCCATATAATCCATTTTATTACTGCAGTTCTTTAGTAGAATCTCCATGTTCAACTGTTTATTACCCGCACACGAATACCCTTCAGATTATCAGCGACAGCCACTTAAGCACACACAAAGACATCCAAGACAGATGTCTCTCCGGCTCATAATAACTCCCTGTATCGTCTGAGTCCTGCCATTTCTTTCCCTAACGAGCTCACGTCCTTCAGCCTATTGACATTCAGAGGCCATTGTCACACCAGGGTGATGCTACCGCATGCTCAAGGCGTATGTAAGAACATGTGCACAAAGCATGCTGACACATGGTGCAGGTGCAAGCAAGCAGATGTATCAGACCAGACACATAGGTTCACATACATGTGGAAACATATGTAAGAAAGTGTGTGCATACACACACATCATGTATGCACACATTCATGCTACACACCTCAACCATGTACACAACAACATACATGCATGTGCTCACACATACACCACACACATGTATGTACTCACACATATACCATACACATAACATATATACACATGAACTCATAATATACTATACACAAAACATGTACCCAGGCACACAATATCTAGAAACACATATACACAGATTCTACACACAAAAATGTACAAATGTGTAATTACACATATACCACACAACATGTACATACATATACTATACATAACATGCACACGTTTGCTCATAACACACAACCGCAACATATATACAATGCATATGTACATATATGCACACACACTACACATGTGTACACAAATATACTATACACACATACAACACACACGCACTGTCTTAGTTAGAGTTTCTATTGCTATACTAAAACTCCTGACCTAAAGGAACTTGGGGAGGATGTATTTCATTTCACAGGTCCACATCACAGTCCATCACGGAGGGAAGTCAGGATAGGAACTCAAGGCAGGAATTTGGAGGCAAGAGCTCAAGAAGAAGCTACGGAGGAGTGTTATTTACTGGTCTGTTCTCCATGGCCTGCTCAGTTTGCTTCTGAATACATGGTAGGACTATCTGTCCCCAAGAGGCAGTCTCCACAGTGAGCTAGGTCAACCCTCAGTTAAGAAAATGACCCCATAGGCTTGCCTACAGATCGATGTTAAGGATACATTTTCTCGATTGTGGTTCCCTTTTCTCAGGTAACTCTAGTTGTGTCAAGTTTACAACCAAACAAAACAACAAAAAATAGGATACATATATGTATGCGCACGTGTGTGTGTTCATGCGCGCACACACACACATTCTATGAGCTCTTAATTGCTCAGATTTAAGATCACGGTCCATGCCTTTGTTTGAGTTTCTACTGCTATGAAGACACCATGACCACAGCAACTCTTATAAAGGAAAACATTTAACTGGGTGGCTTACAGTTTCAGAGGTTTAGTCCATCATCATCATGGTAGGACATGGCGGCCTGCAGGCAGATATGGTGCTGGAGAAGAAGCTGAGATCTTACATCTTGACATACAGGCAACAGGAAGTGGTCTGAGACAGTGGGCATGGCTTGAGAACATACGAGACCTCAAAGCCTGCCCACAGGGACACACTTTCTCTAATGAGGCCACACCTACTCTAATAAAACCACACCTCCTAATAGTGCCACCCCCTATGAGCTTATGGGGGCCAACTACACTGGAGAGATGGCTCAGTGGTTAAGAGCGCTGGCTGCTCTTCCAGAGGTCCTGAGTTCAATTCCCAGCAACCATATGGTGGCTCACAACCATCTGTAATGAGATCTGGCGCCCTCTTCCGGCGTGTGGGCATACACGGAGGCAGAATGTTGTATACATAATAAATAAATAAATCTTTAAAACAACAACAACAACAACAAAAACAAATTACCACAGCCCACAATGGAAAATCTGCCCCACTGACTGCTCTAATTGAGTTCATCACTGTTTTGTAAAAACGTGTGTGTATGTGTGTGTGTGTACTGAACGTGAACAAGTACACTTTTACGTGTGTGAATCTGCGTCTGTGGCATAGCATATGCGTAAGTACATGCTTCACAGATGTGCATGTGTGCATGTCCTTGTGCATTTGTGTATATGGGGTAGATATTAGGCATCTTCCCTCTGGAGCTTTTCCACTTACTTTTAGAGACAGGGTCTCTCACAGAACCTGGAAGTTACTGATTGGCCAGACCAGCCAGCCAGAATTACAGCTGTGTCTACCATGCTGGGCTTTCACATGGGTGTGGGGGACCCGAACTCCTCATTCTTACACAGCGGGCACTCTGCCAACTGAGCTATCTCCCACTGTTTTATCACGCAGTGTTAACTCCCATCTGTGAGAACAGAAGCAGACAGTTCCTCAGCAAATACTAAGGCCACCCCTCCCCCACTTCTGGTCTTTTTTCCAGGTGAGGCTATCCATCAGGACTCAGGTGGAAGAGGGCGGCTTGGCCACCGTCCCACAAAGAGAGAGATGGGAAAGTGGCTACACTCTGCACATGGTTGCCTACACACGGTCTGCCATCAACTGTCATTACCTTGAGGAGGTCTCCTTCAGCGAGTTCAAATGCCTTGGCTTTAAGCTGAATCCCCTTCCCCGGCTGGGTCTGGATGGAGTAGATACATTCGTGATTGTTATTGTAGTTCACAGGAAAGTTGGGGGACAGCAAAGTGCCCTGAGTGCCCGTGACCGAATTCCCACACTCCGCTGGAACGACAATCATAATATCCACAGATTAACCCACTCACACGAAACGCTTCTCGCTCGGCATAACCTCACAGGGGCGACAAGGTTGCCTGGCTTCCCACCTGCCTCTCGTCTGTCTGTCTCCAGGAGAGCCTATCAACAGCTCTAGCCTACCCACAATTCTGCCTGCTTTCTTCATCTTGATTGCTCTGCTTGCCCCTTCTCTAGAAATAGAAGATATACCACTGGATGCCCCTCTCTTTTACTGTGCTAGTTTATAAAGCACTGGTCCCCCACAACCTGTTTGCATGGTATCATAGCAACAGAAGGATGCTAGAGAAAGAGACAGCCATACCTAGGAAGAGGAGACCTTTTAATACACATAGATAGGAGCTAGGTAGGGATGGGTCACGATCGCTAACCCTTACACACAGAACACCGCAGCCACTTTACCAGGGTCATCCCACCCAAGAGTCACAAATACCAGACCCAACGGGCAAGCACAAGCCATCTTTCCTAGTGTAGACACAGGAGCCCACACTTAGCTGCTTGCACCTAGTATCAATTCAGAACAAGGATGGGCTGGGAATTCTACCTCCTTGGGCCTGTGTTATGGGCCTGGGCCTCTGATAAAGTTTGTGCAGAAGCTTTATCAAAACTCTGCTTCATTTGCCAGTCAATAAAACCACCCTGCCTGCATCTGGAAACCTGTCTCCTATCCTGCAGAAATGGTCTTTCTCAGGCCTGTGTTTATAGCAGGCATCACATTCTACTTGATTTGTTAATATTTCCATCTTCTCTGCTGTCTTATGATTCTTCAGGGGACTGTTCACAGCTCCATCTCGTCTATGCATGGGCAGTGCCTGGCTAGCTCAGACTTGGTGGCAAGGCATGGCGAGGGACCCTGCAGTGGGCTCTCTAGAATAACCGACTGTGGGACTCTCTTCGCTAACTCCCTGTGTCAGGGCACCTGCCACATTGCTTCCTGCTTGCCTCTCATTTGCATTCTTCTCCTACCCAAACCATGAGCTACACGAGGGCCAGGGCCATGCTTGAAGAAGCCATACATTTCCAAGGCGCATACCTATAAGACAAATGTTTATCGAATACATGGATGAATGGAGGAATGTGCCCATACACCCATCTCAGTAGAGGCACGGGGCTAAAGATAGCCAGGTTCCAGAAGGGTGGAAACAGGAATCCAGATGGCAGCTCACTATGTGTCTGGGCAGATGGGAGGTTTGGAGCATGTCTCTGCGGTGGATGGTGGCATGTCTGCTTTCCCCGGCTGCTGCTCTGTGCCCTTACTCTTGGCTGGAAGGACCTTCAAGTCCACTAAGAGGCCATTAGCCAGCTCTAGTTGGCCTAAGCTGGGAGTGTGGTAGATGACACCCAGAAGGCACAGGGAAGCCTTCAGAGCTGAGTTTTTGTCCCCAAAGTTTCTCTTAGTTCTTTCAAGGTGGTGGCTCTGTCCCACTACCAAGTCTCTACTTCTCAATGGGCTCTGATCCCCCGTCCCTCTTCTATTCTCTGCTCTAGTTTCCCAAGACTTTGCACAGGATCTTGTTTGTTTGTCTCGAAGGAGACGGGGGTTCCTCGAGTGCCTGAAACTCAGTTATTGAGCAAAGGGACAAAGTTTCAGATGAAAGAGCCCAACAGGGACATAAAATTGAAGGCACCCCGGGGCAGCAGTAGCAGGCAAGTTTCTAGACTATGTATTTTCTGGGGACCCTCCGAATAGGGGGTGTGGCTTGGGGGCAGTGCTATGGCTGCGCAGAAAAGACTCTGTCAGCCGCAGTGCCCCACCATCTCTGGACTTAACATTCTTTCGCTCCGGCTAGGCAGAGGCATGAGGTGAATGGGGTGGACAGACTTGGGAGGCAGACAAGCGGTATCAGCTCTCTGAACCCTGGGTTCTTCCTCTGGATTGTAGAGCCTCCTCCTGAGACTCGAGAACAGAGGTGGAAGGGTTGACTTGTGGAACTAGTGAACACAGAGGGCGTGGCCAAGACCATGGGCCTTTGCTTTGTAATTCTTCGTCTGGATTCCAACTTGTCTGTCTCCACTGATCATGGCACCCTGTCTGCTCTGGACTGTCAGGAATCTTATGGGAAGCTTGTTGCTACTCAGGCTCACAGTACCCTTATTGTTCCTAAAGCCCCTTGCTCACGACAGCTGGCTTCCTCAAACATGGCCTTTGATTGCCTTCTGAACCCCAGCTTCCTGCACACCAGCTTTCTGTCCCACCTCCGGGCTAGTGAGACCCTCCGGTCTCCTCCACACACCAGCACATATGTAAGAAAGGACGCAGGACTGCTTGCCTCCTAGGTTGCCAGTCTCTACCGAGTGACAAAGCCCTGACTCCCTGCCACAGCTTTGCTTGGTTCTAGGTACCAGAGAAAGGACAAGAGAGGGAAGGGCTGTGGCACTGGTTTCTGGGAGAGTTTCCAAAGAGGCAGGGGAGAAGAGCAGATGCCACAGGAAGCCAAACACAGGCGTACATGGAAACAAACCAGTGCTCCGGAGAAACAAACGGGCACGTGCCCAGAAGTGCCAGGGCTGATTCATACTTCTGTCGCCCCTGTCAGACGGGGTCTCGGGAAGGGCAAGGGCTGGATCCTATCCATCAGTCTGGGGCTCCTGAGGCAGAGGGTCAGGTCTTCTCCATCACTGTGGGTCTTCCGAGGACAGGACCACAGCTCATGTTGTAGCCTGGGGTCCCCTCCCGGGGTCAAGGCTGTCTCTTCCACATCAAATGCAGGGGCCCCCGAGGTCAGGGGCTGCCTCACCCTGTCACACCATGAAGTAGAGCTCAGGGCTGTTTACATCCTCCGTGGCTGGGAATGTTCCCGGTGGCACACAGTGGGCTAAATCATCTAAGTGACACCTACAGGGAAGGCGGCAAGCGAGAGCGCCCCCGCGGGTGGGCAGGCCCGCCCTAACTCTGGCGGGAGTCTCTGCTGCAGGGCTGGCTGTAATTAGAGGTGATTATAATTGCTGCCGCGTTATTAATGCCATGCGAAACAGAAGACAAATGTAATAATGAAAATATTGTGTGATGTCATGAACAAACAGTAATTGGAATAATGAGTTAAAGGATGAGTCGGTGTAAATGGGACTGGCGAGGCGGGAGCTTTGGGGGCCTGGAGAACCCCGTTGGAGGCAAAGTCTCTCCAAGCCCCTCATGGGGGAGGGGGTGTTTCCAGATGTGAGGGCCACTGCTGGTGGTCAGAACTGACCGTCCCCAGGGTGAGTTAGTTCTGTGGCAGCCTTTTGTCTGAATGCTCCCCGCTCTGAATTTGTAAAAGATTATCGACAAGGTAATGACAAGTCATTAATACATAAAGGGAATGATAAAAATGTTATTGGCAAAGTGACAATTCCGTGGTTTCCCCCTGGCTTATGGAAACGATGCCACCTCATCTAGAACAGTCAGATGCGGTTATCTCCATTGAACAAATGAGGAAGTCAAGCAGAAGGGTCTGGTGGTGCTAATGGTTCGGTAATTGGTAGGGCAGAGACATGACCTTGATTTGTGTGCCTGCTCAGCAGGGCACAGCTCATCCCGACAGCCTGGTCAGTTGTTCTCTGCAGAGCCCTGGCCCCCGTGGAGTTGGCCAGGGAAGGGCTGATCGCATAGGCTTGTTTGCGTTTTGCTTTTCCTTTGCTTTCTTGCTTTTGTGTGTTTGTGCACTTGTGTGAGTATACGTGTGGAAGTCAGGTGACAATCAGCTCTACTGCCCACCTGGCTTTATTTCTGAGACAGAGTCTGATAAACCGGGAGCTGGCCAGGACAACAAGCTGGGTGGCCAGTCAGCCCTGGGGGTCCACTTGACTCTGCCTTCTCAGTGTTGGCTTCTAAGTGTGTGTCACCACAGTCGTTTTTTTTATGTCGGTGCTGGGAATTGAACTCAGGTCCTCATGATTGCAAGACAAGCACTTTATTGGCTGAGTTACCACCCAGTCCTCTTCTGTCTTCTGTTTTTTTCTCTTTCCTTCTCCCCTCCCCTCTCTCTTTTCCCCTTCCCTTCTCCTCTATCACTGTCTCTCCCTCTCTCTCTCTTCCACTTCATGACAGACCTCAGGACCTCCTGCATGCCAGGAGAGCTCTCTATCACCAAGCCACACTCCTCACACCTCAGGGGCTTTGAGATGCTGGTTCCAGGCTTAATGGATGCGGGGCTTCTTTGATCTGTTCCTTATGTTTTCTGAGAGGTGGTGACCCTTCACTAACTCACCCTGTGTTCTCCTCGCCCCTGCGCTGAGGGCATTGAGCAAACAGGGTCTCCAGCCTTATAAACCACCACTGTAGCAACTGTCCTAGGCTGTCACCAGGCATCCCACTCCCTCTGGGCCCAGAGCCTTGATTAACCTTCCTCGGGACTCTGGCCAGAATGTAGGCCAGCCAGGTGCCTATGCCCGCCCACTCCCTGTCCTCCTTGCCATCTCTGGTTCCTCTGCTACCTGCACCCAAATGACTTCCCAGGCAGCATCATGGCTGAGGCCTGGCCACTCTGTCTCCTCACGTCCAGTTCCTCCCTATCCCTACTAGAATGCACTTTACTAGGGGGCCCTTCCTGCCCACCTTCTTTTAGACGCAGCCTCCTTCCGGCACTTCCTCTGCAGCCCCCCCCCCCCCCCGTGCCTCCTCTGCTGTCTTTCCTCTGTGCTTCCCAGTCCTGCTTCCTAGGTACGTGTCTATGGGTTTCCGGCGTGTTCCCCTCTGTGGGGATGGGGGTCCCTCTCTGTGTTCATTATTCGCATCTCCAGGAGCTAGATGCTTTACGGGGGGGGGGGGGCGGATGAACTAAATGCATCAGAACAGATCCCAGCTCCTGCCCTTCCCTCTCCCTGACTGGGTGGAGGGTCTTCCTAGGGATTTTCCCAAGAGCAGACACCCCTAAGCAGATGGACCGGGACTTCTTTTGGGCAAAAGGCTATTCTTTTTCTGCTAGGCCCCCAACTACAGTGCTATGTAAGAGACATCCGAAAGCAGAGGCCTGTGCTAATGGCTGCGGGTGAGCGGACTGGAGCCTACTAGAACTGCTTAGCAAAGGCCAGGTCAGACCACAGAGCAGATTCCTCTGCATCTCACAGAGGTCTTTAGGCTACCCATCCAGCATCCCCCTCCCCCTCTGCAGGTCAGTGTGGCTATGCTGATCCTCGAACCCAGGCCCATCAGCCTCCACCTCACACCACCCCATCAAGTGAAGCAGAATGAAAGCACGTGACCACCTACCAACACACCTTGGCAGAGGCGAGCTCCACAGGCGCCGTCTGCCCCCCAGGCACGTGATGCGGGCCGTGCCCTCCAGACGGTACCCGGGGAAGCAGGAGAAGGTCAGGGTGTCACCCACACCAAACTGTAAGCCCTTCCGGATGCTGTAGGCTGGGACCTCCGGCTCCTCACAGGGTTCCAGGTCATACTCTGCAAAGGAAGGCAGTGGGCGTGTCAGGCGCAAAGACAGCTGGGGACAGCCGCAGTGCTGGGAAAAGGACCAGAAATAATAACAGAGACTCTATAGCACGCTAGCCCTCAACAAGTGTGGGGAAGAGTCATTCTGAGGGCTGAGGTCAAGAGAAATCTTGGGAATCCTCATTACTGGGGCTCAGGGTTTTGGAGAACTGCTCCGTGGAAGACTTCTGAGGGTCCTCCCTCCCCTCCTTGTTCCTTGGGTTCCATCTGAACCCTGAGATCTGGTGCTTTCTCTCCTGGCACTAACCAGCCTGACACAAGCAGCGGTTTTCAGAGAGTCAGGGTCTGTGACTATGCTTCAAGCAGCTTGCTCTAGGATCCTGACTCCAAATGGCTCTCTCGAAGTTTCCTCTGGGTGAGGCTGGCTTTGAGACCCATGGTAAGCACGGCAGGTGGGATCAAGCATCTGCAATGATGTCTTTAGTGACACCATGAAAGTGACTATTTCTCGATGCCCAGTGCTCTGTGTGTATAGTAGGGATGAGGGGCCGACTGGTCAGGCCTGCCCAGGCAGGTGACCTGGGGCTCCTGGGTAGAGGGCAGCAAAGGACTAAGCTGAGACACATCCTGTATTGCTAACGCAGGAGGCCTTTGAGTACCTCAGGATGAGGGTACTGGGGACAGCGGTGACAGGAGCCAAGCCCTCTTCTCTCTCCCTGAAGACCAAGAAAGAGCCTTCTTTTCAGGATTCACCCAGTACATTAGTCTGCAATGAGCACCAGTGCTGATGCTAAATGAGACTGAAGACGTGGATACACTACCTCCCAACTCTTTCCTTCTGTGATTGTCGGGGCTGTGGAACAGTAGAAGTGGATCGAGAGGAAAATGTAAAGTCGGGAGAGCAGGAAGGGGCACCTAGGAAACCCTCACGTTCAGTGAGCCTGAGAATGAACCTACTAATCCCTGCTGAGACCACTCCTGGGAAGCCCTTCCTTGTGTTTAAGCTAAGTATCTCTGGCTGCAGTGTTGAGGTTGGTCATCCTGAGACTGGGGAGCTACACCAGAGGGGGCGAGAGAGAATGCCCCCCCCTGGTTTCTTCCTCCCAGGACGGTCACGCCCATTACCTGAGAAGGTGATGTTGAATCCTTCATAAGACATGGAGAAATCAGAGATGAAGCGGACCTGGGCAGTGAAGTTGCCATAGAGCCCAGCGCTGATGGGTGCTGGGAGCCTCGAACCCGTCAGCTGCCTCAGGGGCTGCGTGAAGCTGCCGTTCTCAGTGATGAGGAGGTAATCATGGCCGCTCTCCAGGTGGAAGGTGTGGAAGGTGAAGAACACGCCTGCAGAGAGAGAGAGAGAGCAGAGGCCCAGGCTGGCGTGGGCAGGTGGCTGGAGACAGCCAGGGGCAGCCACGGCTATCTCCGATATGGCCTCACAGCCGTTCACTGTGGCTTTACGGAATCTGTACCGTGGGTGGAGATCCAGCGTGTTACACAAAGGGCTGCCGTCAGAGGGATGGGTGCTGGACTGAGTGTAGACCAGCCTGCTATGGGTGCCTGGACAACAGTCTACAGCAGGAGGAGGGGCTAGGGAGATGGCTCAGTCAGTCAGATGCTTGCTGTGAGAACTCAGGACCTGATCCCCAGAACCCATGTAAACAAGTGTGTGTGTGTCTGTTCATGTGTGTATGTGTGTGTTTGTTAATTCCACACCTGGGGAGGCAGAGGCAGGCTGATCCCTGACATTCACCCAACAACCAGCTTTATCCCCGCCTGTGAAGACCAGGCCAGTGAGAAATCCTGTCTCCAAAATCATGAAGAACCACGCCAGAGCCGTCCTCCGGCCTCCACACACACGTGTGCCAGCGTTCAAACATGCACTCACAGAAGCATGCACGTGTAGTGAGTAATTGATTAAAAAAATGTAGCAGGAAGATAGGCATGTGGGACAACTTTGCAAAGAATTCAACCTGAGCTGAATCTTGGCAGGATGCACAGCCACTCAGCAGATTAAGATAAGGAGGACTGTCCCGGTAGGGGACCAGCCTATCTGTGGGGACCGTGCAGCTGTGATGTCCAGAATTTCATGAGCAGCATGATAGTTGAGAATATTTAGGGAGAAGCACCTGGACCTGAAGCTGGAGACAGACCTGGCACTTCCCTGGAGCCAACAAGAGAGCTGTCCCCTCCCAGCACAGGTCAGTCTTTGGTTATAGCAAGATGGTGGTCATGAGAAGGACGGAGCTGGAGGAGAAGGGGCAGAGAAGTCAGTACAATGATGGCTGCTCGCACCGGACCAGAGGTGGGGCTTGACACCAGGGGCAGGAGCGGGAGGTGGGTAAGGGATTCCAGGCTGGCAGCAATGGCAGGCATGATGCAAAGGGGCAAAGGGGTGGCTGGGAGGGCTTCAGCCTGAAGACACGCAGCTGCCGCAGACAGCAGAACAGTGGCTCTGGTGCTAACCCATCCTGGGCAGCATCTAGGCTTCGAGGGAGCAGCTAGAGAAAGATTCGGGAGTTTGGGACTCGGGTGGGACGTCAGGGGATCTGAGAGTCACCAGCAGGAGGTGGCATTTGAAGCCGTCAGCGTGGACGAGCGCGCTTAGGACAGTTTGCAGTTTGCACCAGAGAAGGGGCAGTGGAAGCTGAGAAGTGACCTGAGAGAGGAGGGGCAGAGGCAGCAAGGAGATCTGGAACAGGGAAGCGGGGGACGTGAGAACCCTTGGAGAACAGTGGAGATGTATCTGTGTCGTTTTGCATAAGGACATATGTCCATGGCACCTACAAGTGTTAGAGTGCAGGAGGAAGGTTAAAAGTGTAAGGCAAAAGTAGAAGCAACAGTATTTCTTCACTGAGTTCTAAGTCCCTGGTGCCACTATTATTATTATTTTTTTTTCTGTCTCGCTTGCTCTGAGGCCAGCACTTAGCAGCTGGAAGCGAGGCTGTAGAAATGGATCTGCCAGTTACCCTAAAATGTGCATGCGATCTGCTCCCTCTCCATCCATTTTATACCCCGGGGAAAACAAGGCAAAGAGAGCTGAAGTCATTTCTCCAAGGTCCTTCTCATAGAGAGCAGAGCTGAAGCCAGGCCGCCCGACTGCCGAGGCAATTCTGTCCTCCTCCCTCCCACTCCAGGATGCAGCCTCTCAGGCTGAGGAAGAGAGTAGGTGGCCGATGGAGGGTGGGGAGGAAGCTGATGGAAGAGAAGGATATTAACAACCAGCGCAGCTCTTGAGTTTGTGTGGGTCTATGCATCAGCGTCTGCGCGAGCCAGGGCATTCAAGGGCCATGTATGTAGTGAGACAAGGACAGGGCCCATTTGCTACTGCGTGTGGGCTATGGACCTGCATTATGGCATCACCTGGGAGCCTGGGAGAAAGGCCTCCCTACAGGCCTACTGAGTCACAGTCTGTATGTAAAGCAGCTTCCACTGGCCGGTAGGCACGGAAAAGAGCCACCTCTACACGTTCACCGTCGCAGACACACTCTTGGTAAATGGATGGAAGGATCGAAGCCCCTAAGGCTAAAACATTTTAAAAGGTTTCCATGTTCTCGCCTCCCTGTGGAGAGGAAGGAACTGGGGTTCCCCAAGTATCGATGAGAGCTGGGGAGACAGAAATCACCGAGGTGGTGGGGCTAGGGTGATGGTTTGTAAATACTTCACGTGGAGGTAACCAATGCGCACCCAAGTACCGATATATCCAAGGATACGGGTCCTGCGTCCCTACCAAGCATTAGGCTTGGTGCCTAGTGCTGAGAAAGATCTAGTTTAGTGAAGGAAAGAGTAGCAGTAGGTAATCTCAGTGGGGCAGGAGCGGGAGTGGGTGAGTTTGAACAACTGTGCCTAGGGGCCTTCATGAAAAGCCTGGAGGGACTCACCAGAGAGGGTAGGTACGGCCCTTAGCAAACAGGTCTGAGCATGAGTGAAGAGAACACGTGGGTCAGACACAGTAACCAGCAGAAACAAGTGGATGAGACGCGGGCCTGGCCCTGCTCCTCCAGCGCGCAAACACAGCCTCTCCCAGGGAGTAAACATTTGGCTGGGAATCTAAGGATGAACAAGTTCATCTGAAAGCCTCAGGTTCCCCAGCTGTGCTGATTGCTTGGGGACTTTTTGGCCATTGTGAAGAACTGGAGAGATTGTCATAGAGATAGGCTTTGCTCTAGTCGGAGTTTGAATCCTATTCGGCGTGACAGATGCATACAGTAGCGTGAGCTACTGCACAGGGCAGAAATCACAGGTATCCAAAGCTGCCTGGGTCCCTCCCTCTGCAGGCTCCTTTCCTTGGCTGCCCTGGGTGAGTGGCAGACTCTCCTCCCAGGTGGCAATTAGTTCTCAGGGTGAGGCACAGCTGGAAGAGCCACACTGCTAAGCTTCCCTTGGGCACACAGCAGGGACCTGGGCACACAGCAGGGACCTGGCAGGTGATCTGGCCTCCAGGTCCCCAGGGGACCTTATAGGTTAGGAGAGGCCTTTCCTGGTGTGGCATGGGGACAGGGACTAGTGGCTAAAATGCCAAGATTAACACATCAAAGAAGCCCATTTGCCAAGGGAGCCTGGAAGTCCTTCCTCACCTTGAAGTGGGCTTCACAGAACAGAGCAGTGTGTGTGTGTGTGTGTGTGTGTGTGAGAGAGTGTGTGTGTGTGTGTGTGGTGTGGTGTGGTTGGTACAGACAGGGGTGGTGGTGGTGGTGGTGGTGGTGGTGGTGCAGGTACTAGGAAGTTATAAGGGGCTCTCTGTATAATGTAGCCTGATACTTTGGGGATGTTTTTCTCAGTCCACTTTGATTCTTGGAAGTGCCTGTTCCTTCTTGGTAAGCTGTCTTCTGTTTCTATTTCTAGCCAAGTGTCCCGGGACAATCCTTTGTCCTGGGGCACAAGAGCCTTGGGCACAAAAGAGGGCAAATCTGTGCCCTGTGAACTCAGACCATAGTCCTAGGCCTGCTCTTGGACACACACTCTGGGCTTCCTCGCTGCTTCTGAGCTCCATGCCTAGAAGGCACAACTTCCTCTCCATCTCCCCTCCTCCCGGTGGCTGCCTGAATTTGCATCTTGCCTGTCCTGTTTTTTTTTTTTTTTTTTCCATGAAATAGTCCTCAAGCTTCCAAGTCCGTCTTTAAATTCTTTTATTAATGATATTAAGGACCCCAAAGAAGGAACGCCATTTTCCTAGTAACACTGAAGTCTCTTCAAGCTCACATTCTAAGGACCCCTGCAATGCTAATTCCCTTCATCACCCACCCCTGTGTAACCTAAAGACTGCACTCCTCCCTTTGGCTGTGGCAATATTGAGATATAGCACTCTGGGTGACTTTGATTTCATGTTGAGGGAATGTCATATGGGGAGAAGGAATGGGCTGGGGTCTTGGTGTTAGCCAGAGCTGGGGCTTTCCTCCAGGAAGGAGACCTCATGCGCGTTCTGAGAACTGGTCATCTTGCAGGAGAGGCTGGAGCTGAGATAATGGTGATTGGTGAGACCAAACCTTACCAGGACATGGAGTAGTAGCATACTCACTCACTGAGTGTGTACATGTGTGTGTGTGTGTGTGTGTGTGTGTGTGTGAGTGAGAGAGAGAGAGAGAGAGAGAGAGAGAGAGAGAGAGAGAACCTCCTTGTTCCTCTGCTCAATGTGTCCACATTGAAAAACTCTGTTTTGTGCTTCTCACTAATCCTTTATTCCCTTAACTGGCCTATTGAGGACGGGTGGCCGAAGCTGGCTCTCTCAGCCTGGGTCTGACCCTGACTCCAGAAACCCTGCCATATGGCGGCTGAACAACTCTGAATAAAGTTCAACTTTCTCCAGCTGGGTTTCTGCTCGTTTGGGAGCAGCTCAAATAAGCAGCCGGGGTCTATTAGCTCAATTGTCTTAGGAGCAGATCCCAGGAGAAGGGTGGGGGCTGATCCTTTCAGTTCACCTCACCAAACAGATCTGCACTTCCTGGTGTGTTAGGCCAGAGACGGTGGGGTGCTGGGAACCAGAGATCCATTTTTCAAAGAGCTCCAGATATGTCATGGAGATGGGGGGGGGGGGAAAAATGCAAGTTTGGAACTGTCTTCTCTTCCCGGATGCTGGCAAGTTCTAGAAACTGAGCTGAGGTCTGGGTAGCTAGGACTTAGAAGGCGGCTGAAGAGTCAGCTATATCCTGGGGCTTCCCTCGCTGGTTTACTTGGGGGTTTGATGCTATAGGTTAGGAGAAGCCTTTCCTGGGTCTAAGGAAGGTATGAGGACCTCTGGTCATTTATCACCTCTCACTGATTACAGACCTTTTACCTCGGCCAATTCCTTTGAACACAGCCTCACATTTGATATCCGGGACACTTGTCTAACAATCTGGGCTGGGCTCCAGTGTCCATGACTTTCTGCCTACTTCATCACGGTACACTGAGAGCTGGGTCAACTTCATCAAACAAGCATTTGTTAAATAGCCAATGAGCTGAAGTGTCTTCTAGGTAGACATGCACAGAAACAGAGTGACATAGACACGTACATGATCACAGATGCTCAGACACAGAAACATGTATCCCTCTGATCATACATGCCCAGCTATGGGGCTCCTTGAACACAGCGGTAATCTTTCTAGAGACCCTCAGGGCTGTCTTGATTACCGAGAGGTTTCTTTCTATCTTGCCTTGATAGAAAAACTCTGGGTGTTCCTAGTCCTAAGCAGAATTGGCCTTGAAAGCCAAGGTGGCTATTTCAATATGTGTGGAATGTATAGAAATGATATTTCTTTCAAGTATTCTCTATCCAAACAGTGTGATTACATAAAAGATATTCCTCGTTAATGGGAAAAGGAGTCCAGAGATGAGAATAAAGGACAGCTGGTATGACATGTGGTGTGGATAGCTGCAGAGCATTGCCTATGCAAATAACCTCGCTTATGCTTTATAAACACAACATATTTAGGGGGCATACTTTGCTACCCAGCAACTTCTTGGCACACCTCTGATGGTCTACAGACATTCTTTCCTACATTACTCCTTTGCGTAGCTGCCTGCATTTCATTCTGTGGCTGCACTGTGTTCATTTCATGGTTTTATTTTATTTGTGTGTGTGTATGTGTGTGTGTGTGTGTGTTTATATTACAGGCAGTCACAAACCATCTAATGCAGGTGCTAAGAACTGAATTTGGGTCATCTCTCCAGTGTCACTAGTTCTTATTTAATTTAATTAAATTAGCTAATGAATGTGTATGTGCATGTGTGTGTACTCTGTACACATGCACATGTGTGTAGAAGCCAGGGGGTGATATCAGTGCCTTCCTCTATTGTTCTCCACATTATTATCCGAGGCAGAGTCTCTCACTGAACCTGGTGCCTGCTGATTTGGCTAGCGCCTGGCCAGCAAACCCCAAGAAGCCTCCTATCTCTGCGTCCCCAGCTCTGGTGTTACAGACAAGAGCTGATGTGCCTGGCTTTTTACATGAGTGCTGGTGACTTGAACTCAGGTCCTCACACTTGTTGAGCAGGCATGTCATAAACTGAGGGATCTCTCAGCCCTAATTCTTAATTTTTTTAATGTAATAAAAAAAATGTCCCCGACAGTTCCACGATAATATGCCATTTTACTACGTGTATTCAGGTAAATTGCAGTAAGTGAAACTGCTGGGAACAGAGGCCGCACTGTTTCCCATTCCTGGACCACTGCTGGGAAAAGCTAATGCTTGTCTACTGTGGTCAGCAGGGAGGCAGGAAGGGCAGGGAGGCATAACCGCGTCTATACCACACGACGCATTATGATGTCCTCACGCGGCAGGGAAAGAGAAACTGTTTCATTACTGGCTGAAATTGCATGTCTTTTAATTATTGGTGGGGCTGATGTTTTCAATTTGTATTTCAGTTATGAAGTGCTAGTTTAGAGGTCTGCTCATTTATCAGGCTGATGGGCTGGGCAGTTTCCTTACAGAATCCGGGAGCTCTTCACAACATCAGGTTGGCAGTCCTTAGTCAATTACATACATCCTAGAGAGTTTTTGCCTATTTACTATTGACTTTGCATTTTCGTGGAGGGTTTTTTTTTTTAATACAAATCCTATCAATTTTTAAATTTTAATTGAATCTAGCAGCCTTTGCCTTTATGGATTATCTCTGCTAAAGGCACATCCTACCAGAGGCCTGACTGTCTATGGCTTTCTATTGCTGCTATCTATGCACTTTCGTGATGAGATAGTGATGGGATTTTTAATGGTTTTTTTTCCCAAATAGTTAAACTCACTCAGTGTGTGTGTGTGTGTGTGTGTGTGTGTGTAGATGTACATGTGTAAGGGGAAGCTGTATGTGCATGGGCAGGTGTGTATGTGGAGGCCAGGGATTAATTCCAGCTGTTTTCCCTCAATGGCTGCCCATACTGTTTTTGGAGATAGGGTCTCACCCTTGGACCTGGGGTTCATTCATTAGGATTGGTTGACTGGCTAGTGAGCCCCAGAGAGCCTTTAGGATTACAAAGCTGAGCCAGATACCGTGTCCTGCTTTTCACATGGGTGCTGGGGAATCGAACTCGGGTCCTCACGCTTGCAAAGCAAGCATTTCACCACCTGCGAATCTTCTCTAGCCTCAGAACCCCACTGTTTCTAAATTCTGTTTATTTAACTTCTTCAGTAGATCTAAAATGGTACTTCAGTCATGTCTTACAGTCAGGCGTCTATTCCTGGACATGCACTGTACCCCTGCCGAGTAGAGGATGTCCACTCCTGGACTAGTATATTCACCTCACACTGTCAGCTCATACTGGTATTTGGGGATCTGGGAGGGTTATTCTTCAACCCCCTCATCCCATTCCTCTGCATGCTAATTCCTCTAGATCAGAGTATTTATTTTATTTTTTATTAAAGGCAGGCATCACAGTTATCGGTGACAGATTGTCGAACATAGATGCCAGTCTTCCAATCCCAGTCTAGAAAAGCCAAAGCTGTGAGGCCAGCTCCTGAAATTCTTGCTGAACTGCAGTCTGGGGGAGCCTACCTCTACAAGGATGTTAGGATAAGCATCTGGAGGGGTGTGAGCTGTAACAGCCTGCTTCCTGCCCATCTCTACCAGTGTCTGCCATACAGGTGCAACCTGGCAAACACTGCTCAGAAGGATGTACTAACTTGTAGCTAGCACCTTGCTTTGAACTTGGACTCCCAAAGACTACATTTGTTAGGGAAACTAAGGCAGCAACACCATTTAGGGAGGCAAATGAATGTGTGTCATCCCCAGGAAGAAGAAAGCTGTGTGAGAGGAGGCTGCCACGCTCTGAATCCGAAGGGTGAACATGGGGAAGAGAGGACAGACATGTCGTTGGCTCCTCTAGGACACAGGGCAAGAACAAAGGTTTCAGAGACACCTAAGAAGCGACGCAGAGACAATAGGTTTACCAAGAATGACAGCAGTCAGGTCTGGCAGCACAAGCTTGCAATCCCAGACAGCAAAATGCAACAGGATCACAAGTTCAAAACCATCCTGGATAACTTTGCAAAAACTTTTCAAAAAAGTAAAAAGAGGGCTGGGGAATGTAGCTCTGTGGTAGGAGCTTGCCAAATATGCATACGGGCCTACATTCAGTTTCTAGCTCTGCTCCCCACTCTGAAAACAAAGACAACGGAGGCCTCTTCTGTGGAATAGCTTCCCATCTCTGTACCAGTGAGGGTGCACTGCCGTCTTATGGGACATGCCCTGCTGAATGGGGTTTGATGGTTGGTCACTAGTGGGATCTCTTAAATCATGGAGAGGCTAGATTCTCCGCAGTATTTACAGAATGATTTCTGTGATACAGACTTGAGTCCTGCAAGTTTTCTTACTGGTGAGAGAACTCAGACTAAGATTACATGTTACTATGTAGTGAAATCTTCATGGATGTCACTCTGACCTGGGACCCTGGAGTCCTGGCCGTGAGGTCAGTCCCTGCCACACTCACCCTTGCCGTGTGACGTCTCGATGACCCACGTGCAGTTCAAGTTGTTGGGGTAGAAGTCGGGGAACCCTGGTGACAAGATGGTGCCACTGGAGCCTTGAATGAAGCCACCGCAGAGAGCTGCAGGAATGAAGAGGGCAGAGAGAGAATCAGAGTGTCTCAGAGAGCTCCCCTAACCATCCTGCTTGGATACCATGAACCCCCAAACCGCCAACTTCACTGATGGGTGTGGGGGAAGTCAGTGACTGAGGCTTCGGGTTTGTCAGGGCAGGAAAAGAATGTGCTCTTCAGTGCCCCCTGCTGGTGCGCCTCACCTTCGCAGCTGGGGAGGGCCCGACTCCATTGGAAATTGGGCTCACACTCCAGGGGCTCCCCATCGCTTAATGTGTAGCCCGAGTCGCAGCTGAAGGTCACCAGGGCACCCACATAGAAGTCGTTTCCATGACGCTGCCCATTGACGGGGATCCCTGGGTCCAGACAGTGGTCCGACTGCAGGGTGATGGCTGGAGAAGAAGAGAGTCACAGTTGGAACAGGAAGCACGTGATGTCACCATGGAGGAACCCCTCCTGACTTATCAAAGGAGGCCTTGCTTTACAAAGGCAGAAGTTGCCAGTTACTGGCTCATGAAATGTGGCCCTTGGTATTTGGGGGGGGGGGCGGGGGCGGCATTAGAAGGCCCAGCTCTCAAGCAGGGCTAGGCTGGTTAACACACTCAACACAGGTCTACTGAATGTTCACTAAGGGTTAGGCACCATACAAAGGCTTATTGACAAAAGATGAATAAGCCAACGACTCTGTCCTTATGATGCTCTTCCACGGCACGTCCTTATTTGGTCTGGAAAGCACTGACGTGAGGTTAACCCTCTAAATCAAGGGGATGGATAGGGAAGATGATTAGAGACGGCAGGCGTGAGGGAGATGCCAGCTAACTTCAAGGCCATGGTCAGTCAAGCACTTGATCCCAGGGCAGGGCATGGCAGCCTTACACCTGTAGACAGTGGAAGCCATGAGGTGTGCACCTGGGACCTGGCCTGAAGGTCATGAGCAACTCAGCTCCTAGACCTTTGAGAGGGGCTGAGAATAGAGAAGAACCTCCCAGGGGGGGCATTTTTGCAGGTGGCGGGGGCTGGGCCCATGGCAGAGCACAGTCAGGGGGCTTCCACCCACCCCGGCCAGCCTGGATGTCTACCTCTTGGCACCACCCCCTGAGACTCACTCTCATAGCGGAGCTGGAAGCCGATGTCTGAGTGACTCTTGTCAGTGGAGAAGAGGAGATAGAGGTAGTTGCTGGTGCTGATGAGGAACTGGGGCACCTGGGTCCCGTGGTAAACTCCGATCAAAGGTGCTGAATATGTCCTCCCATCTCGCACTTCCAGGGTGTCATAGTTGACCTCGGTTTTAAACCTACCAAATGATGCCAATGGCGATGTCTTAAGAACCCCAAAGTGTACCACTTGCCCCGCTTCCCCCAGGGCTCTGGACAACCAGACTTCCACAGCGAGGATATTTTAATGTAACTTGCATAGATTTACTAATCGCAGGGAAGGAACTTCCTCTACTGCAGTTTACTCTCTTCCTCCTCCTACTCTAGGAAGTGCACACCCAGTCCTCTCTAGAACAGGGAGCAGGATCCATCTTAAGACCCAGAGACAATGTTCTAGGCTGGGCATCCACCCAAAGCAAAGAAGAGTAGGTCACATGTGGGCAAGTGCCCCACGGAGCACACCATGCTTCCTCTGCCAACCTTCACAGGACAGTTCGCAGACCATGGAGTTCATGCCACTGATGCCCCATCTGGAGGAAGTCTAGGTTCATATAGGGAGCTTATAGGGAGTTCATATAGGTTCATCAAGGGGCTTACGTAGAGCCCGGGAGTGGGACGTTTGAGCAGGATTTAGGACAGAGATTGGGGAGCACTCCTTCCCATGCTGAGGATGTGTGGGTCTGGTCCTCAGATGCCACGTGTCTTTGGTTTCTAATGGTGTCTTCCTGCCATCTCTCTTTAAGGGCTTAGTAGACAAAAGGGCTCTAGGGGCCTAGGTGATCACCCACTTTTCTTTTGCTCCCCAGCCATAGACTCCCAATGAACCAAGCAAACTTAAGGGTAAAGTCTGTGAGCTCTGTCCCCACACATGTCCTCCCCTGATCTTTTAGCATGGGTGCCACCCTCCTCCTGACAACTCTGTGACAGGGTGGCCGTCACCCAGGCCACCCCTCCCCCAGGCACCTGTCGAATGTGATTTTGATGGGGTATCCGGGCTGAGCTTCTATCACCCAGGCACAGCTCAGGGCATCCTTGTAGAAGCCAGGCCAGCCTGGAGAGAGGATGGTCCCGCTGGGGGAAGTCAGGTGACCACCACAGGGAGCTGGGGGCAGAGGGAGAAAAGCAGATTTGTTGAGAGACAAACACATGAAAAAATAAACAAAACCCCTCTCTATAAACTGTGTCAGCCAACAAGGACTTGTTCTGCTTTTTTTTTTTTAAATGGAAAATTACATAAAGTCTGAACTGTGAGCTTTGTCGACTGGGACCCTTATAGATGTGACCGGTTACATCATTTGCAGGTTTATAAAAAGCCAAGTCTGTTTGCCATTCCAGTGGGGCTAATATTTGGATCACGCTGCCTTTTTCTTTGTTCTCCCCTCAACTGTCAGGCCTGAGGCAGAGGCATTAGCTCCATCCACTTCCTCCCATCAACACTGGGGAGCTGGGGACTAGACTTGGGGTCAGCTCAGGGCAGCGCTGTGTCTCACCACATTATGGGTACCATGCTCCTTGCCTTCTCCAACAGGGATGCCCAGTATTTATCAGAGCATCTTATACACAACTGTCCCTCCATGGTTCTTGGGTGATGGGTAAGAGAAGAGATACGAGGATGGATGAATGCAGTCTGGGGTGGGTGACTCTGCAAGATATCCTCTGGCTGGCTCTGTTCTCACGAAGCATGCCACCGCCTCCTGCTTAGACTCCTCCCCATGATTCCTTCTTCCAAACACCATGCCCTAGCCTCTTGGCCTGTGCAATGGTCATCAGAGCATTTCCATCCCTCTTCCTTCAGGAAACATGGTAGGTTTCACAGTCTACCACTGTTGTGCTAAAGTCACGAGGCTCTTTTGACCAATAAGAGGATAGCGTGAATGATGCCTGTCTTATCCATGTGGAAATGTTCAAAGCAGGTGGTTTCGAAAGTTTCCTCTTCCTGCTTCTGTGACTGGGAAAACAACTGTCAAGATGGGAACCCACCACCCACCCAGGCCTTTAAATGACTCTGAGGAGTGGTCCCATGTGTGAGCCATGTTAAGCATTGTGGTGGCTAAATTCGACAGTCACCTTGATGCCACCTACGAGACAAACCTTTGGGGATGTGTGTAAGGAAATGTCTACAGGAGGTTAACTGAGGGGGGGAATAATCACCCTAAGTGTGTGCCACACTATGCCAGGGATTAGCTAAAACAAGAATGAGAGCTGAGTAGCAGCATTCATCTCTCCTGCTTCCTGCCTGAGGATGCAGCATGGCCAGCTGCCCCCAGCTCCAGCCGCCATGACTTTACTGTCATGATGAACTACACCCTTGTAAGTCAGACTGAACCTCTTCTTCCTTAAGTTGCTTTCAGGTGTTTTGTCACAGCAAGTAAACAAGTAATTCAAACATTTAGCTCAAATGGTCTTCAGCCCCATCTGGGGGCTGTTGGCATGGGGGCTGCGAATGGTCTAATGTAGGCCCCTAATACTTGCCCAAGCTTCCAGGGGATGAGAACCATACATTACCACACTAACATTGTTGTCATTGTCATGGCCACTGTCATGGAACTGAGTGCTCATGCCAGGTCATGCATTTACACACACACACACACACACACACACACACACAACCATGCTCCTCAGAAACCCCACCATGAGGCTCGTGCTGTCATTGTCATAGGACATTGAGGCTCATGGAGGTTGACTAGCTTGGGCTTGGACTAAGACACAGAAGCAAACACCACAAACTAAGGAGCCTCTATGCTCTAAAGAACCCCAGCTTCCTGTAGACTCTCTGACTGCAGACCCACTGGCGGACAAAAACTTTCTGAATAGATGGAGGTGGAAACAAAGAAGCCATTAGGCACTTTTGCTTTTCAAATTTTTCTAGATGCCTGCAGGTCATTGCCTTTGTAAAATCCAATCAGATGTTCCTCATTCTCTCAATTCTAGAAGCTTCTGGAATATCATCTAAGTTGCTGCACTAAAGACAAATTCAGACCGAAAGACTTCTAAATGGCACACAATGCTGGTTAAATGTACGTATGAGAGAGAGAGAGAGAGAGAGAGAGAGAGAGAGAGAGAGAGAGAGAGAGAGAGGATATAGACAGTTCTAAAAGGAAGTAAATGGATTTTAAAAAATAAAACAAAAATATTTAAAGAGACAGAGTATAGACAATAATAGGTTAAAGGAGTAAAGAAAAATAAGCCATGAAAAAATGGAAAATACACAGAGTCTGGATTATGTATATTATGTTTTCTTTGATTTTTTGACTGTGAATGAGCTAAGTACAGAGAGACACTTCATTGTACAGGCTGCTAAGCTAAACCAAAATATATACTTTAAAGGTATCTTGACTTCAAAATTTGGATCTAAGGATATGTTGCTTTGGGAAAGAGGTTCTGCTTTTGTTTCCACAGAGGATGAGAACCTATAGATTCCTTCCAGATTAATGTGGTTTGAAGGGTCAAGACACCCCCAAAAAGTCTCCATGAACCCCAAACATATACTTTGCCCAACAAAAAGCAGGAAGCAGTTTGGAGAGAACTGTGCCCAAGTTCCCTAAATGATTGTTTATAAATGTTTGTTTACATTTAAAGGAGAACATGCTATAGAGATGAATACTTTGCATTGGTATGGATCTTGGTTTATTGAAACAAATTTAAGGTCAATTTTTTTATATGTGTATTTCTGCTCTTGATTAAGGTGTCATGGTTTGTGCAGCTCAGTTAAAGATGTAATGTATAATTAAGAAATACAGGTTAATAGATAGTCATTTATAATATTTGAGCTTGTAGTCAAGTTAGTTAGGTTTTCTAGATATACAGAGATATATTTCAGTTAAATAGGTATTCCTCAGACCTTTCAAAGACTAACAGAATATGACATTTAAAATGTTTTAAGAACTTAGAACTTTTTATAATGAGACACTTCTGCTCCTGGCAGCACCAATTATTTCAAGGGGAAGATGAGCATCGAAGAGGCTCCTTATGGAGTTTGTTAGCCATTTGGGTAAAAAACTGTTCTTGCCTGGACTGCTTGATGGTGTGCTGTATGAACTGGACATGTAGGACCCACAGAAAAATGACTGCTGAAGTTACCTAAAGAAGGTGAGACAGGACAGGTGGTGGTGGCACACACCTTTAATCCCAGCACTCGGGAGGCAGAGGCAGGGGGATCTCTGTGGGTTCAAGGCCAGCCTGGTCTACAAGAGCTAGTTTCAGGTCAGGTAGGACTGTTACACAGGGAAACCCTGTCTTCCAAAACCAAAAAATAAAAAATAATAAATAAAAAAAAAGAAGTTGAGACAGTCGTTCAGAGTTCCTGCTTCACTAAAGAGTCTGCCGGACATTCTGCAGGATAAAGAAGAAAGTGACTGACAAACTGCCAATAGGGGTGGAACTGTCTTTGAAATTTCCTGCTTAGCAAAAAAGTCTTCCAGATACTATGGACCTGTAGGCTGAAGATGGATGTCCCAACATTACAGAAGAACTTTGGGTAACTCTCCAGGCAGTGAGATGTTTCTGTCAATTCTAGAGTTTTAGAAGCTGTTTACAATACACTTTATGTTTACTTAGGCAATATTATTTCTTTCTGGAGTCTTTGATGAAGAATAGGTAGTTATAATTATACTTTTCCTTAGTTATGCTAAAAGATAGATTAGGTATAAAGCTTTAGAATCACAAAGATAGGATAGATGATAGAATATTTTCCTTAATTTGCCAATTGTAACTGGACTAATATTGTAACTGTAATTCTTTCTAGATATCTATTTTGGTGTATGTAATTTAACTATGTTAAAGTTAAAATCTTCCTTTTTATTTAGACAGAAAAGGGGAGCTGATGTGGGATTCCCCTCTGTATGCTGTGAATATGTTTTATTGTCATTGGTTAATAAAGAATCTGTCTTTGGCCAATGGCTTAACAGAATAAAGCAAGGTCCGAAATTTCGATCAGAAATGTAGAGAGAGAGTAGGCAGAGTCAGAGGGATGCCATGTAGCCGCTGGAGGAGAAAGATGCCTGTGTGCCCCTGGCACTGGTAAACCACGAGCCTTGTGGTACAATATAAAATAATAGAACCAGTTAATTTAAGGTGTAAGAGCTAGCTAGAAATATACTTAAGCTATTGACCAAACAGCATTGTAATTAATTAGTTTCTGTGTGATTATTTTGGGTCTGGGCGGCCAGGTAATGATTGAGCAACCTCCGATTTACATAGGGTTGCCCCAAACTCACTAAGTACCCAAGGATGACTCTGATTCTGTCTCCATCTCCAGAGTGCTGGGGTTACAGCCCAGAGCCCCCACATCTAGCTTACACAGTGCTGGGGACTGAACACAGGGATTTGTACATGCTAGGCAAGGGTTATACCAGGCTGAGATGCATCCTCAGCCCAGGGATTCTTTTTCTAAACCTACTGTATTTTATTTGACTATTTTACATGTATGAGTGTTTAGTCAGCCTTTCAGTGCATCATGTGTGTACCTAGTGCCTGAACAAGCCAGAAGAGAGGGTCACATCTCCCAGAACTGGAGTTACAGGTGGTTGTGAGCAGCTATGTGGAAGTCGGGACTTGAACCTGAGTCGTCTGGCACAGCAACAAGTGTTCTTAACCACTGAGCCATCTCTCTATCCCCAGCCCAGACATTCTTAATAGAGAAATATATTAGGAATTTAACACAGAAGATAACAACAGCAATGACAACAGAAGAGCGTCATTGCCTCCGGATCACTTACTCATTGGGTTGCTTTAACATGTCACCCAAATGCAGGTTAATAAAGTTGTTATCCCAGTTTTACAGAGGAGGTAAGCAAGGCCAAGTGGGTTAAGACCCTCAATAAAGGCCATTAAGCTAATGAAGTCAGAGCTGAGATTTAACCTGAAGACCTCTATCTTCAAATCCTCCGGCAGCACAGAGCACACTACTGTCATACAGACAGAAAGGAGCTGGAGGGTACCCAGCGCTTGCCGGGTGTCGGGGCTTAATGTGGATTATCCTTATGAAAACGGCAAAGCAACAAGGCACATATGTTATTACCCTCATTCTATAGAAGGGGATTATTGCTCTGATTTCTGTGAGTGGAGGCTTAGAGAAACTAAGTAATTAGATGGCGTCTATATAAAACACCGAGAACTAAATCACACAAATGTATTATCGCTTCTCCAACTCTGGTTTTCAAAACTGCCCCATCATCTCACTGAATAAGTTCCTTCGGCGCATGTATGAGGGCTCAGAGGTGGGTGGGAAGTGCCTGCTGCTGTGCCCCAGAGATCTCAAGCAGACTGGGAGTCTGGGTTCTTATTGGTCCCAGGCCCCGCCTCTCTGGCTGCTGGATGTTGACCTCCTTGTTCAAGTTCCAGGAAGCCACAGACCAAAGGCGAAGTTGCATGCCCTGGGCTGTAGATGGGTAAACAGTGCTGTCTCAAATCTCCAGAGGGGAGTTTAATTCCTTCCTCTCATGGCCCCGCACATTCTGGTTTTTCTCTGTTCTATTACACTGCTTTAGATGGTTAATTTCTTCTTGTGCACATATGACGGCCAACTGACCTCTCTATTCAGTTCTGTATTCTGTTACTTGCATTTTTCAGAGTGGCCCAGGATCTAGACAGGAGGAGTCCTAGAGGCAATGTCTCTTTAAGAGTTCAACTTCTGAACATCACTTAGAGAAATAGCATCATATTTTCTTTATGCTTCATCTGAGCAAGTACTAACACTTTAATATTAATTTAACTTTTAAAGAATTTGCTGTTGGACTTTTTTTGACTAAATGTATGCAGTGTGTCTCAGTGTGCATGTGCATACTCTTGGTTCTTTTATCTAAAGAAGAAGTAACATGAAAGCTAAACTAGAGGCTAGAGAGATGGCTCCGTGGTTAAGAGCAAGTACTGCTCTTACAGGAGACCTGAGGTCAGTTTCCAGCATCCACAGAGGTGGGGCGGCCCAGTTCACAGTCACTTGCAGCTCCAGTGGAGCTTTTACTGGCCTCTACAGGTAGCTGCATTCATATACATATAACCACACATAGACATACATATGCACACACACACACACACACACACACACAATTGAAAAGTAGAAACGAAACTTTAAAAAAAGTTAAATTAGTACTAAAGTGTTAGTGCCCACTCAAGACGAGCAATCGATGAATAGGCAAATCAGGAATCTGGAGTATCCCCCATGGGTAGCAGGGATACACTCAGAGCTTCACTTTCCCCAGTTTTTTTTTTTTTTTTTTGACAGATTTAACTCTGGAAATATGTCATCACTTTGCATAACTAAAATGCTTAAATTTGATGTACAATTTCTAAAAACTTAAACTGAATACAATACTACACTGCATATTTATGTATAAGAACCTAAAGAGATTTCAAACAATAGTAATTTGATAGCCCATCTCTGTGAGGAAATAATATAAAGAACGAGGTGATAGCTGAGCGGTGGTGGCGCACGCCTTTAATCCCAGCACTCGGGAGGCAGAAGCAAGTGGATCTCTGTGAGTTCGAGGACAGCCTGGTCTACAGAGTGAGTTCCAGGACAGGCTCCACAGCTACTGAGAAACCCTGTCTTGAAAAACAAAAACAAAAAAACAAACAAAACAAGAACGGGGTGATGATGGTGGTGATGACGACAATGACTGTTTTGGTAAAGTGTGTTTTGTTGGTAGCACTGTCTTTACTATTCTGAGAGTCCTGAAGAGGCATCGCCACACGGAAGTCATGATGGTACTGTGTGGAGCTTGTGTTTTTGAGCAAGAGTGAAAAGACAGGTGAGGATGGTATCAAGGAAGATAAGGTTAGCGGATAAAAGCTTCTTCATTTGAAATGAAATGAACCTGCATGCATTTTCTTCGAAAAAGCATTTCTCCGCTGGCTTTCACTGAAAAGGCTTACACGCACTGGGCGAGTCAATAGTAATAGGCCCTCTTAGTACTCTAGGTTCTTAAACATCAATTTGCACTAAACGGCACCTTAGAGAAACAACCGATTCTAGGTCGGGGCGGAAAATGTCCAAGAAAAACCATCCTCAAAGGGCTGCTGCTAGCCAGGAGGACAATGTGGACATCAGCTCGAAAAGGAGCTGTAAACAGACAAGAGGAATGTACGTCCATTGACCTCTAACGACGTTTAAAGTGAACCAACTTTGGAAGGTGGTAGGAAGTCCATTCATTAATATGTAAATAAAAATATATAAAAGAAAATAATTGTTTCCCTGATCTCCCCTTTTTGAACTATATCTTAGCATAAGACACGTTTTCTTCAAGTAGTTGAGCTTACAAAAGATGAAAAGAAGTGTCGCCATGTCACAGTCTCCAGGCTGGGATCACAGACAGCTCCTAATGCCCCAAAGAGAGGCAACGGGACATCGTGCGCCTTTGATGCAGCTACAAAGCCCTGCCTATTATATGGTCTGGCAATTAAAAAAATGAAAAAGGAATCCAAGTCTGATTAAGTGTCTAGATCTTCGTGCCAATTAAAGAAGTACAAGAGAGAGGGGGCTGTGTTAAGCAGCCACTCAGGGAAGTGATCGGCAGAATTCAGGATTCAAGGGGCTGGGAGACAGCTCAGTTGGTAGAGTGCTTGCTGTGTAAGCCTGAGGACTTGAGTTCAAGTCCCTGACACGTGTCAAAAAATGAGTGGATTACCGGGACTCTGCTGCCCAGTTAACCCGGCTTAATTGGTAAGCCACAGGTTCCAGTAAGAGATTCTGTCTGGTAAAACAGCTTCTGAGAAATAACATCGGACCTCTGGTGTGTGAGAGACTCCCAGTGAGAGACTGTCCAAACAAACAAACAAATGAAAACAACAATGAAAAGCAAGGCATATAGCTCCCGAGGCATACTTGAGGCTGTCCTCTTGTCTACATGTGTGTGTATGAACATGCACACACATCTGCACACTTGCACCCTCACCTTCTTGTACATACGTGCATTTGCAGACACACATACACACCTGCGCATACCTTCTCACACACAGACAAATTCGGAATAGAGGAGATGTCTTGTGATGAATAATTCAGTTTAAACAGAAATCACAGGAGGAAGAAAAATTCCCACAGATTAATAAACGACTTGAGACCTGTCTGTCCATTCGGATGCACGAACTAGAGAGGCACCTTAAATTCTTATATAGGTGTGCTTTTACCTATCAGAGACGATCAGAGAAATATATCAGGCTTTTCTTAGGGATGCAACATCACGCTGGAAGTTGATCCCAGAGCAGCATGGTGGTGGTGGTGGCAACAAGTGGGCCCTTAACCCAAGCAGAGCTGGCTAAGGGTTTGGGTTTGAGGCTGAAAGGGAAGGGAGGGTCCTGCCTTGATTAGGTGGTACAGGTTCAGTAACAGAAGAGAGGCAAGCTCCTGAGCCTACCCTAGTGCCTGACACACACAAGATGCTCAACCAACATCCGCAAAGGGATGAGATACTGGTTATAAGCCAAGATGCTTGGACAGGAGGCCTCCACGTCCAAGGCCCAGCTTGTGTCACGAGTGTTGGGGATTTGAACTCAGGTCCTGCCTATGTGGCAAGCAGTTTACTGCCTGAGACATCTCCCCAGCTGCTGCTCTGAATTCTTAAAGTTTTCCCACGGGAAATGAACTTTACTTTTTTTGAACTTTAAAAAAAAATTGCACACGGACACGGTTTGAAAGTTTCATGACAGCCTCCTTTATAGATGACACATGAAGGCGCTCAATAGAGCTCACCGCTCTCTTTCTTCCCCAATGTAATTCCGTGAGCCTGAGTGTTTTCCTGGGTCCAGTCTGCGAGTCTTTGTTTTTAATGGGGACTTAAATTACCTCCATTGTCATACCCCATACATCTCTCTCACTACTGTCATTTCTTTATGCTCCCACTTTCTGAGACGTGTCTTGGGCGACAGGCAATATGCTTCCTTTTGTTTTAATTTCCTACTGGGATGTGAGAAGTAGAAAACCTGCTTTTTGTTCTCAGCGGGAAAACTTTGAGGTCTTTCATGAAGACGTTTGATATTACCATCTCTGCAGCGATATAACCTAAAAGGGCAGCCCAGGATCTGGGTGTAAATCCTGGCGCCATTGCTCACAGGCTGGGAGGATGCTGGGTAGGTGACCTGTCTTCTTGGCCATCAGGAGGGCCAGTAACTCTCCCTGCTCCCGGGGGCTGGTGCTAGGCTGCCATTCGGTGACATGTGCCAACACCTGTCACAGAAGGGCATGTGGTTTTGTTCTCCTGATGAAGAGAAGAACATGCAGGACATCCAGGCACAGCTGGAAAGCAGCCGCCTGCATCTGGAAACCTTCCTTAGGACATTTCTGACTTTCAACACACCCAACTACAAACACTGCTGTTGGCCACTCCCAGCTTAGCCATGCAGGTGAGGCCCCTGGCTGCCTTTGGGAGGCAGCAACAGAGTGGAGTAGAGAGGTTGAAAATATTCCCTCTCTGGCCCTTTAAGAAAACCTCTGTCCCCTCCTGCCTCAGATCTGCAGGTGACGGTCTTTCTCCTTTCCGAATTTAGAAGCCATTTCCTTCTTACCTTGTCCTATTACAGTCTCTCTAAACTGGAGTGGCTCTCAGAATATATTAAGAGAGCCTAAAAGGCCATTAGTGTCTTCATTTAATTGTCCACCAGGTGGGGATACTTAATTAAAAAAAATACACAGAAAAGAGCAAGACAAAGATGCTGACCAAGAAGCTGGTCCTCACCAGGCACAGACGGGAGGAGGAAGCAAGGTGGTGAGGGCGGGCTCCTGGGCCTTGCGTCTCTCCTGCTCTGAGATTTTTAACTTTGCTGTTCTCAGACATATAACCTCTCCCTCTGATCTGACTGGCCTGATGAAGAAATGGTTAAAATCAAGTTCAAATACTATCAACCGCCATACATACTGAGGGTTCTCTGTCTGCCAATCACGCCTACAGCAACTCGGCTGGGAGGTTCTTGAAACACCTGCCTTTTACGGATGGGGAAACTGAGGCACAGAAGGGCCATGTAGCTTCCCCAGCGTGACCTGACTCGTTGGCTATTGGTGGAGAGAGTAGGTCTGCCTGTGACACACTGCTCATGGAAGGTGTATGTGAGGTTAAGGAATCATCCATTCATTCACTCATTCATTCAACAAGCAGCATTAATTGAGTGTTGCGCGGCTGTTGGACACTCTGCGGGTGGAAGGCTGTGAGCCCGGATGGTCTTAACTCTGCGGAGCTCCAGCACCAACGGGAGCACAGCGCTTGTTTATGCTTGTGTGACCCTTGAAAGACGCCTATCTTTTGTCAGCCTCTCATCTCTTTTCTGTTTCCCAGTTGAAACACTAGAGGCTCCAGAGGAAAACCGGCTGGCTCATCCAGAGGCCTCCGGATGGTCCTTCCTATCTCATACCTGTCAGCCGGGCGGCAAAGCCCGCTCAAGAGCTGTCCCCTCCTTATCCTCCTGGGGCCTCTCACTTATGGACTGGGATCTGGGTCTAAGGCGGGTCTCACAGGTCTCCGTCCTTTGTCTATTACCGAGACAGACAAAACCACAGCCACTGCCTGTCCAAACAGCACGACCTCCCTAAATGTACCTTTGGGCCATGCAGCATCTGTCTATAGAGAATCTCACAGATCACTGATCTGGGCCAGGACCTGTGTGTGGTACACAGATTCGACATGAGCCCTGTCCTCAGGAGGCATAACCTGTGTTTAAAATCTGCTGTCTGCTGAATCAAATGCTTGTCTGGGGAAGTTCCGAAACTGCCCTGAGACACAAGGTAGGGCTGGGCGGATGCTGTAGTGAGCCTGGCACTCCCTGAGAGTCACGTGACTTCCAGGTGGCCTGTCCTCCATCACCCGGAGAGCGACCATAGGATATCGAGGTAGTGGTTAAAGGGCACAGCTGGTAGAGCAGGGAGAGGTCAGAAAAGAGAGGAATGAACACATGCAGGAAAGGACAACAGGCGGCCTGGAGATGGAAAACTCGGATTGCCGGCATCCTTGTGTGTGGGACTGCGGGCTCATCAGGACAGGAAGTAGAAACCCAGGTCCTCACAGCCGAAAGAAGACACCCTTTGGTGACTGACATCCCAGAAGCAGTTTGTCCTGTGTAGCTTCTGGTTACAGTTCAAATTCTCAGGCAAAGCATTCCCGTCAGGCCTTTCACTCAAGTAGGAGGGCAAGAAGAGGCCCTGGGTCACTGGAGGAGAAGGCGGATGGACACAGAGATGGACCATGGTGACTGGAGCCCCGCACTCAGTCTCCTCAGCCTTTGGGATGACAGCCGCTGTCATAGCCCATGGGCACTCACCTTCACAGCGCAGCACGGCACTGTTCCACACCACGCTGCCCTCCTTCAGAACACAGGTGATGGTCTCCGAGCCCTGCGTCCCTAGAAAGCCTTCGTCACACAGGAAGGAGATGGAGCTGCCCAGCTGCAGGCTGTCACCAAACCTCTTGCCGTTTACTGGAACGCCAGGATCTGGGCACTCGTTGTGTCGGAAGGCTGAGGAAGGGGGTGGGGGACCCAGACACTGATTAGATGCGGGGGAGATCACACATATAAACCGACAAAGAAAAACGAGCTGCCAATAGCCTCAGAACTCCGTGGCTTGCCCAAGAACTTGCCATGCTGGGAGGGATGGTAGGTGTCCCAGAACCTGGGACTCTGTGGTTATGAGACACAGAATCCGTTGGCCACAAAGCAGGCCCATGATAAACTTGAACTTCAGCCTGTGTGAGCGCTTCATTCTAAGGAATGCTGACAGATCAGGTGGTGAGCCGTGTTCCTCATGGTGGCTAATCGTATCACATCAAAGTTCTATCACGGAGATAGGATTACCCTCCTTTACCAGAGGGGAAACTGAGGTTCCATGCGGCTAAGTGGCAGATCTGTCTTTTCAATGTCAAATCCACTCCACGCTTCAGATAGCTGAGGGACCACAGATGGTGCGGGGAAGATGGGTCCCAGTCCTGTGACACTAATAGAAGCCAGACATCATGAAGTAGATGCCCCGGAATTAGCCTTGTCTGAAGCCATTGCCTTTATGTCCTTACTGAATGCCAGGGCTGCTTCTCCTTCTGCCAGGTAACTGATAATGGGGTGAGTGAGCCGAGAGAAAGAGAGAGAGAGAGAGAGAGAGAGAGAGAGAGAGAGAGAGAGAAACAGGCACTGCGCGCGGCACTGAACAATGCCCCTTATTAGCATGTGGTCCTGGGCCACGTTTACCAAGGTACTACACCTCAGTTTCCTGACCTATAAAATGGATCGTGCACATCTCTGACGGGGTCAATGAGGGTCATTCTGAAGGTTGATGGTGACTGTGTATTTCCTGAGCATGAGTCCCCATCCTCCAAGGGACTGCCCTTCCCTGCAGGAAAGGATATCCTTTTCCCCTACCAGCTCAACCAAGAACATTCCAGGGATGATGCCTGGGATGCCAGGCCCTGTATATGCCCCCCTGCTGTACCAAGGATGGAGACAGGCTCCATGGCCACGTGTGAGCGGACATGAAGACTGTTGGTTTAACACAAGCATGGCTGAGTCGCCACACCCTTCTCTGCGAAACACAAGGGTCTAGGTTAGCCTGGACTCCATCTCCCCCTTGCCTGCTTTAGGAACTACAGCCATGACGTTGACACTGAGAGCTGAGATGAGTGGAGCTTGGGGCTTGAAAGTCAAAACCCTACCAGTCACATATATGTACACATGTGCGCACACACGTACGCACACATCTCTGCATGCATGTGTACACACCTATGCAGCAATGATTTGGTGCTCTTTCCTACAGCTGAGAGCTTGCAAGGGCATGGGAAGATCAATAACGTACGTGCTCCATTCTAGAGCCCGTGGCCTCATGGAATATGGGTTTGAGGACAGAGAAGCTAAAGGCCAGGACCATCTAAAGGCAGCAGGCATAGAAGATGGCATAGAAGATGGGGTGAGGGTCCTTCCATTTCCTTCTGTCCCTAGGCCATTGTGACAGGAACTTCCTGGTGATACGGTATGGGGGGGGGCGCTGATTGTTTCCGGTGAGTCTGATGCCCTGGAATTGGGTGAATGGGGCTTCAGCTTGGGTTGCAAATGGCTTATCCCATAGTACCTAGATTTTAAAGGGTGGGTGGAGTCAAGGGACAAGGCTTCTGTGACAAGGGAGGCAGCTGGGCTTAGGAGGAGAGACATTCTGTCAAAGTGCATGAGATGGATGAGCAACTAGAGAGCATTTCCTGTGTGTGTGTGTGTGTGTGTGTGTACGTGCATGTGTGTGTGCACGCGTGAGTGTGTGCATGTGTGTGCATGTGTGAGTGTGTGTGTACATGTGTGTGCATGTGTGTGCGCACATGTAAGTGTGTGTACGTGTGTGTATATGTGCATGCGCTCATGTGTATAGAAGTCAGAGTCAGAGCCTAAATTTCCAATCCTGGTGGAAAGAAGCTGGTTAATAACTCCCAGTCACAGCCAAGTTCACCAGGTTTATGGCTTCCTGTGACCTCATAATGGATTGTTGCTCCCTGGAAGCTTGCCGTTCCCAGGTCTTACCCACTTCTCATGTCCACTGAATCCGGAGACACAGACACGAGAAAAAAAAAAAAACATGGCTGAGCTTCAGGTTGGGCTATGGGCTCGGGAAGGAGAATGAAGGTGACAGCTTCCATGCTGGCCATGAGAGCGACTGAGAAATGACTTCTGAGAAGCTGCAGTAAGCCTGGGGGGGGGGGGAGTCACAGAAACACAGCTCAAGGCCTTGGCTTCTGTTTTGGTTATGGGGAGGGCACTCGGGCAAGGCCAAATGGAGAAAGGCACTGGTCAGGAGGAAGCGACATTTGGGGATCTGGGGATTTGGTGGTGGGGAGCTGACGAGAGAACTTAAGGGGCTTTCCCCCCTAGAGCCTCCCTGCTTCTAGCTGGGAGAAGACATCTATGGAAATAAATGCTTACAGGCTGTGACACCCCAGAAATGAGCAGTTGGCCCGCCCAGGAGACAACTCTATGCTTCCTCCTGGGAACCGGGAGCTGGGAGGAGCTGGGAGGAGCTGGGAGGAGCTAGGAGGAGCTGGGACGAGCTGGGAGCACTAGCTGACCCAGCAGCAAGACCTGCTTTGGGGCTAGCCCACTGCACTGCTGATCCTCCATGGGAGCACTTTAAATCACTCAGTAGAAGCTCAGAGGTAGGTATAGTCACCAGTGTCAGAGGGAGGACTCACTGGTAAAGGTGATGTTGGTGATGGGGAGAGCACTTACTGGTAAAGGTGATGTTGAAGCCCCTCTTGCCTGTGGAGTGGTCGGTCTGGAACTCTAGGCGGGCTACGTGGCCACTGCTGGTGATGGAGGAGGGGAGCTGATTTCCTGAGAAGGTGCCTAGCACCGGGGCCTCGGCCGTGGCGCCATCTTTAATGACTAGGAAATCAAACTGAGGCTCCACGTCGATGTCGTTGAAGGCCAGGTGGATGCGGCTCTCAGGCCGGGCCAGGATGAGCCAGACGCAGTGAAGATGGTTGCCGTAGTCCTCAGGGTAGTTAGGAGACAGGACGATCCCAGAGGGGCTGGTGAAGTTGAAGAAGCAGGAAACTGTAAGGGAAGAGCAGTGGAGGTCAGGGGGTACCTTCTTCCATAGTTTGCAGGAGCCACTGAGGACTGGCCCTGGGAGGACGATCTTAGTCTTCATGGAAAGAGAAAGAATGAATGACACCAGGATTGGGCTGGACTGGCTGGGTGCAAGGTTGTAGCTGGGAGGCATGCTGGGTTCCATGCTGGGTATAGCAATGAAGTGTCCCTTTGGCAAAAGGCATCTATGGCTTCTCTCACTCGCTTCAATATGCCCACCCTAGGCAGCTTTGCTGTCCTTGGTCCCTTGTGGTAGGGAAGAAACTATCATTCAAACAGACTTGAAGAGGCACAAGCTGACCCTTCTCAACTTGGTTTATGGTAGTAAAGGACATGACTTAATGATACAGGGGTGACTATCTCCCAATAAAGGGGACCGCACCCACCTCTTTCCTCTAAATCTCTTTGATAGGAGAGAATCCATGTCAGATCCACAAGGATTCTAACCCCTTCAAACCCCAGCCACACTGCTGTGTGATCACCGTATTTCAGAGGCCAAAGCCTTTGAGGAACAGGGACCTGTGCAGAGTCCAGATGCTCTGCCCATTTCCTGTCACCTCTCCCCACTATACCCCAAGGGTCCACTCAAACGGAAGCCTTGAGTCCTTCTCATGCCAACTCCTAACAGACCCTACAAGGAGGTTTAGGGAGAACGCTGCAGTGCATGGGAAAGCAAACCAACGTACTAAACCAAAGCTTGAAAAGGAAAATGACAGGGTGGAGAGAAAAGAATCGCAATAGCTATGATATGGGGAACATATCAGGACTGAGCAGAAGTTTCTCCATTACTCTAGGAGCCGCCCCGAGTCAAGCAAAGAGTATGCTCAGAGGATTCAGATGGGGAAGGAGAATCCCTGGGCAAATGCAGCACATGCCGGTAGGGAAAGCACAGAGGAAAACAAAACAAAACAAAACATAAAACCCAACACCAATGGGGTTGCATGAGCGCTCACGCACGCAATCATTGCGGGCTGTTAACTAAAGATGCGATCTTTTGGGGAGGTAGTGTATGATCTTCTAAGAGTCACAGACGACTCCACACTCCAGCTCCGTAATCTCTAGGAGCTAATTCAAAAGACAAAGAGACGCAGGGATAAAGATGTTGATGGTGACATAATTCTATCACAGAGGAAAAATGCCAACCACCTATATGTCAGCCCAGTACAGGGAGGTAAATTACAGTCTCTGATGTGGTGCGGTGTGAAGGCAATCATTAAAGTGATAGATACGACCCCGTGGAAAGAGCGCTAACTATCATTTTAAGTAAAATAGTAGGTCATAAAATGATACGTGTACCTTTGATGATAGCTATTAAATGCTTGTTTATATATGGGTCAAGATTGGACAGGTGCCCCCCAAATAAAAACTGTATTAGGGTTGTAGGTTTCTGGGAGACTTCTTTCCAAATGAAAGAACATTTAATTTTTGTGGCTGCAGGCTCACTGTAAACAAACAGAACCACAAAGAGGTAATAATGAACACAGGCCACCGTGTGAGTGCCCCTTTAACACTGGCATTTGTGCACGGTGTCAATGATAACTGCGTCTTAGGGACTGGGGAGGTGGCTCCGTCAGTGGGCGTGTCTCACGAGGGCCCAAGTTGCCTCCCGAGCACCTACATGAAAAGCTGGGGGTGGTGGTAGGTGTTTGGAGGTGGAGAGAGGGTGTCTCCTGGGGCTTGCTGATCAAGCAGCCAAGCCTAATCAGTGAGCTCCAGGTCCCGGAAGAGATGCCTGGAAAAACAAGGGGGATGGCACCTGAGGAGAGATACAGGAGCTTAGCCTCTGGCCTCTATACAGACATACATGTGTGCACGCACACCCACCCACATATACCCACAAACGGATACACTGCCACACAGATACCAACATGCACACACACTCCCCACATGCACGCGCACACACACACACAAATATTGATGCCTGATGAATCTATTTGAGTTGCTAATTAGAATAAAGCCAAGTTGAAAACGAAAATCATGTTTGCTAGATTTAAAAGACAACAAACACACAGAGGAAGTACTGGCTCCATGTGTGGCATTTCAGTCCCAACCATGTCCTTTACTGAAAGAAGTGTGTCTTTTCTAGCCGCCTCTGGAAGCGCTCCCATCCAACTCAGCAAAAGGAGCCTGGATGCTAAGATCCAGCCAGTTTATCCCTGCGATCATATTATTGCTTAAGTATAGAAAGAACCTGCGCCAAAGGGAGAGAAGGGCATAGAAACACTTTTAGGCAGTGCGAGACAGAGTTGATGGTGGTGATTATTATGTATTATTGAGCATTTACTAAGTATAGACCCTGCTCTAAGCGCTTCCATCAAAGACTCAATCTAGCCATTCCAGGAACCCCACAGCGTGGGTACTGTTACTAACCTCATTTAAAACGGAAGCCACCAATTCACAGAGAGGGTAAGTTGCCAAGGCCACACTAGCTCATGAAGGGCAGTGCCAACCAACTAGGCAGTTGAAATATTCCGACTCCGGGACTGAAGCTCATAGCCACTCCTTCCAACTGTCTCCCACTCTGAACCAAAGAACGTCCACGGGACCTGAGTCTGCCGGCGGAGACCTGGAGGAAGCTCCTCACATCTGCAGGAGATCTACCTGTCTACCCCAGGCATGGCGTCAGCACCAAGTTAGGCTAGGCAGGGATGTCCCCACACAGTCATGCTGTCTCCAGATGTGGACAAGTCCAGATGGAGCATCATACAAATGATAGAAAAAGGTAATAACCTTTGAGACGGACAGGGGACAGTCACGTGGTCTGTTAAAGCAGTCTAAACAGACTTGCAGTGAGAATTTAATTCCTAGCACCCGAGTCTGCGGTCACCGTGCTAACACCTCAATCTTTTTCGTCTTTCTATGCAAAGGCACTATTTTGCATTGTTTTTCCCACGGTGCTGCTACGCAGTGAGCCTAGGACCCCTTACATGCTAGGCAAGTGTTCAACCACTGAGCTACAGCCCCAGCCCTTACAGGTACCATTTGGGACCCTGAGAGCAGTTATAGATGACAGCTTAGCTTATCTTGACGGTCACCTTGTCACTCGGTTAGCGTATTATAGACTTGCCTTCTTCACTCCAGAGGACATTCTGAGAGCAGGAATCTTGCCACCTTGATTCTTTTAACTTCTAAGCTAGCGCTCTTGTAGCATCTGGCACACAGTAGGCACTCAAGTAATGCTTACTGAATTGAATCAGTGAGCATCACACACCTTGAAAAGACGGCGATACGAGGATGTATTCCTCACAAGCCCAGCCCATTCTCAAACTCGGGCACCTGAATTGGCCAATCTCTGGAAATAAATACTCGAGTCAACTCAGGAACCTAGGGGAAAATAGGGTAGGGTGACCTGCAAGGCATTTCTCTGAGACATGGGACAGACGTGGACCCAAGAAACACAGGGTGCGATCCAGCTGAACTGTGAGCGCCAAGACAAGAGAAAGTTGCTCTCAGACGCCAAAGGTTTCAAGAATGTACTATTCACACAAATATCATAAAATACCACTCAGGGTTCCCCCCCCCATACCATGAAGGGATGAATCAAAATGAAGAATTCAAGGACCAGAAAGATGTGGTTCATAAAAAATCAAAAGTCAGCAAAGAACAAACAAATACAGCAAAGAATCTGGTAATTGCTATGAAGGTGACTGTAAAATGGAACGTGAATATAAAGCATGTTCCTCGGAGGAGAGCACATACAACATCATTCCACTCAGAACCCTTGGGTAAGATATTTCAGATTCTACTGATATCATGGGGAAAGGTGGAGCGAGGAGACATGCTAATTTCCTCATCTTGCAAGAAAGTCTGTTTTATAGTTTCTGTGGTTAATTAGAGAAATATAGGTTAGAGCATGTATTTAAAGATGTTAAGTGTAATTAGTAATAGAATATGAAGTAGCTTATCTTCAAAATTACCAAAATGGGAGAAAGCAAAGGCAGTCAATTTAGAAAGAAAAAAAAAAAGTGGATTTCAAAGGAAGCACCACGGATGTTTAAATGCAAAGCAGCATGCTTTAAAAGGAAGACAAAACGCAATTTGTAACAACAAATGTGTACAGGTTTACCTGCTAGGAAGACAAATCCCTCAACTGGGGATGAAACACACGGCTAAGACAACGAGACTCTGAACGGCGACAGGATAGGCGGAATTACCCAGTCTTTACCCTGGAAGAGGGTTCGAGTTCACCCAAAGCTTGGGTCCCCAAATATCACATTTCACTTGGTTGAAGGGGTCTAGACATTAGGATCATCTTCAATAGCAGCCAGGATGTTAAAGTCCCCGGGGCTGGAGGAATGGCTCGGTGGGTAAAATGCCTGTTAGACAAGTGGGAAGACTGGAGCCGAGATCCCAGCACCCATAGGCAAGTCAGGCCTGCAGAAGGTACAGTAGGTACTTCCAGCTCTAGGGGTGGGCTGGGCGGATCCCTGATGCTCATTGGCCAGCTGGTCTTGTCAAATCAAGGAACTTAAGGTTCAGGGAGAGGGGCTGTCTCAAAAATACGGTGGAGAGTGGTTGAGGAAGACACCTCAAGTTGACCTCTGGCCCCTATGTATGTGTTCTGTACACACACACACACACACACACACACACACACACACACCTCTAATTTAACACTCAGCTCCCGGCTGTTGTGTTACTCCTGATTCTTGATCCTTCTTTAAGGTTAAGAGCTTTCTGGAGAGTTCCCCAGACATTTCTTCTCGCACTCTGAAGGAGACAAGGCTGATTACTGACACTATTCGAGCTCTGCCTTCCAGCTCTAGAGATGACCCAAACCTGTCCCAGGGTGGGCAGGCAAAGGAAGTGCTCTCTGTCACAAAGAGCTCCACCTTTCCTTGCTCTGGAATATTCCACAAAGGTCACATTATCAGCGAATGGGGGGAGCTGGTTTTTTTCCTAGTGTCCCGAAAGAGGAGCACTGGAAGAGTTGGATTGCATCACCACCAGCAGGCACCCATCCTAGAGGGTGATCCCGGGATCCTCTGCGGCAAAATCTCGACCTTGAGCAAAACTTCGCATCAGAGTGCTCTCGCAAGGCCCAGGCTCGAGGAATAATAACGGAGGAAAACTCATTAACAGCTAGGTGTGTAATTACTGTACATAACAGGAATTTAATATTGATCTTGAGTGGGAAATACAAGAGGCTTGCTAGAAAATTCACCGGGCTTTCCTTTTGGTGTTTTTATGCTAGCTTCGCTGATTTCAAAATGCCAATTAAAATGGATGGTTGATAAAGCCAAGGTTGCCTTCATTAATCCTGACAAAGACTTAAAGGCCAAAATGATATTTACGGCACAGATGGGAACATTCCAGAATGAAGACATGTCAGTTACGATTTTGTGTGTCCCCAAGGCACCGATCTAGACGCAATAAAATATCTAAATCTGAGGACCAAATAAAGATAAGAAAAATCTAGAAGGTCTAATGGATGGTGTGTATTAAATGATACCTTGTGGCCTTTAAACTTGGGACAAAACCTTCTTTGTGTGTCTGAAACAGGGTCTCACAAAGGCCACGCTGACTTTGAACACCCTACACAGCCAAAGGACAACCCTGAACTTCTGACTTTCCTGCCTGTATTGGGAAGCATGTGCCACCGGGTTGGGTTTCATTGGTTTCTCTCATCTGTGGCCTTGCTTTGTAGCCCTACCTGGTCCAGTGCTTGCTACACAGCCCAGGCTTGTCTGAAACACATGGTGATCCTCCTGCCTCAACTTGCCAATGTTTCACACAAGCTTATGCCCCATGTCTCTTTGGAAAATGACCTTCCTCGATGCCCACAGGACATTAAAAACGTGGACCCTCTAGTAGACTGCAAGGCTATCTCCATCAATTCAGTCACAGAACAAACCCTATTGCATTATTTGCAGGGAGACGAATGTCACCCAGGCTAAGGACTTGCTTGTGCATCCTTTTGGCTGCTAAGCCACCCAAAGGACAGGAAGTGACATTCAGCAGGTGCTCCGTCACTCCATCCAAAATCAAAACCCAAGCTCAATGGCAGCAACTCGGAGGCCACACACGGACAGGTGTAGAGCCTGGAAAAGGGACCCAGTGACATTTACCTCTGTTCTCTGATAAAGCCATGAAATCAACAACGAGAGAATAAGGAAAAATGCCTCATTTCTGGAAACCGTCAAGTAAGTTTCTGGGTTCAAAGGTGAAAGAAGGATTGAGCTGTCAATAGCAAAGCCGCTGTGCGGGTGCTGGCAGCCCAGGGCTGGAGGGAGGGTGTGGGGTTCAGAGTCTGACCCGGGACTGGATAACAAAGAAATAAAAGCGAAGTGAAGATTTGCAGTGGAAGAGTTACAAAGAGAGCAAGTAAACAGGATCATAGGGAGAAGGGAGAACGCATTCAGAAGAGTTCAGAGCAGGAAGAAACGGCTGGCTTCTGAAGAGACAAAGAGAAAAATTTCTGGTCGATGTTCTCCAAAAACAGAGAGTGTATTCTGTAGGTTCGTATGGGTCCATGCATGCATGCGTGCATGTGTGTATACACACACACACACACACACACGCACACACACACACACACACACATGCGCGCGCGCACACACACACGCCTAGAAAATGAAAGAGGGGGCCCTAATATGAAGGTGATAATCTAACCACAAAAGACAGTAGTCAACATATTAGTAAATGCACAGCTGCGATGGGGTGATGGGATCTCTCAGGCAAATGGGAAACTGCAGGAAAAACCTGAAGGAGTTTGGGAACTGCTGAGTGGGTGGGGCCATTTCAAGGCCAACACTTCACAGCCTTAGGCTTGTTAGCAATAGCCAGGTGGTTCAAATTCACCATAATGAATGATTTCCACGACAAGGTAGGGATGTTGCGCAGATTCATTCCAGCCTCATCCCACACGCCAGGTGTAAAGAGTCAGCGACTACACAACCCTGGTCCAGATATTAAATGCCAGTCCTCTCCCCTCCGACATGCACACAGGCAGGAAGAAATCAGGGAAGCAATCCTCCAGTTTAGAAAGAGGTGACATGGCCCAGGCTACGATTATCCTACATCATGGTATAAAGTGAACCCACTTCCAGGTAAGATCCACACTGATTATTTATTCCGGAACTTACTAAAATGTTTCGCCCGTTGATAAACAGATCAAGAGCCAAGCTCTCTGAGAAAAGGGCTGGTGGCATGTGAGGTACTAGTTGGCATGCCGGAAGTGTTATCGCTTCATTAAGAACAGCAATCACTGAGGGGGACAAGTAAGGAATTATCCCATTTTACAGACACATAAACTGAGGCTGAGAGCTCAAGCAGCCCGCTCATTGTCACAGTCACACAGCCTTCCCGAACGGGGCTGGGAATATGAACTCCGTTAGCCTGGTTCTCAGTCACGACACCTGATTCCCCCCAGTGGAGGGAAGGCTTTCCAAGCAGACACGAAATTATTTAACGTATTAACACCTGTTATAAAGCCAAAAGGAAAAAATCTGTATGAGTTGATTACAAATGATAGAGTGCTGTAAACTAGATAAAGCAAGTCCACACTGAGGAGTACAGGAATGTAGCAAGCAACCAGGGGCAGTTTCAAGAAGGCAAGGTGTCAAGACAAAGGGTTAACCAGTTGTTGGAAAAAGTAGGTCTGGATCTCTGTGCATCACAGAAACACTAGAAGAAAATATAATTAGACCCTGCTTGCAGATGTGGGTGTTGAGGAAGACGATTTTGTTATCCTGAGAGGCCTGAGACAACTGAAGGCAGAGAGGGCATGGCTATGCCCATCTAGAGGTAAATAATAAAAGGAAGATTTGTGTTAAGTTCTGAGATGGGAGAGTAGTTTCTGAGCCTCATTCCAAAGTCAGACATCATAAGAAACAATTATTACTTCATACCGAAGAAACGGAAAACTTTTGCCTTTCAAAAAAGACGATAAACAAAAGCTAAACGGTGAGGAACAAACGGAGGGGAAAATCCATGCCTGCTATCACAGCCGGGCATTCACCACACTTCAGAGACAAAGAACCGCAGGTCAATAAGAGAGATTTCAAACAGAACTACTGGCCATGGAAGTGAAAAGGCAACTCACAAAAGAATTGTGAAGAGACAGAAAAATGTACATTATTACAGAACACAAAAATGCCAATTCCAGCTACTGCACCTCCGTACAAGAACATTAGCATGGAATTAGCATGGAACTATACACACACACACACACACACACACACACACACACACACACACCAAGAAAGGCTGTCAGGGCTGAGGTGTGCAGCTCCAAGTGAAAAGGAGAAACAGAGCAGAGTCATTTGGATGAGACGGCCTTCGGGTGGAGGAATGTTTCACTTCGAGACAGTCTCGTGCGGATCAGGCTGGCATTTATCAGGGGGTTGCCCTGACTTTCTGACCCTCCTCTTCCTGTTTCCAACTCCCCACTCCTGGAATTCCAAACCTGCACCATCTTACATTTTGTGTGACACGGGGGACTCAATCCAGCATATTACACATGTTAAGCGATTGCTCCTCGGAGCTATGTTCCCAGGCCCTAGAGTTGCATTGCTTTCTTTAGTTTTTATTTTTGGTGACACTAAATATATTTGAAGGTCTTGAAACCTTAAGCCTAAGTGTGGGTCTGTTAAATCTTTTTTAATCTTGATTTTTTAATTACATATATGTGTGGGAGGATATGTGCACACATGCAGGTGTCCATAGAGTTCAGAGACACTGGATCCCCTGGAGCTGGAGTTACAGGTGGCTGTGAGCCACCTGATGTGGATGCTCATAATTGGACTTGGGTCTGATACAAGAGCAGATGCAGTATGAACGGCTGAGCCCTCTCTCCTGGCCATACATCTTTCTTGATGTATAATCTATAGCCGTGTTTTGATGAGAAAAAACGCCGGATCATCTCATGGCGAAGGAGGCAAGGATGGAAAAGTGAGGACTCCACGGAGCTGTGGTCTTGGTGTCTTTAGCGTTAGAAGTTGAGTGTGTTGCTGTGAAGGCAAGGTCATCCTCAAGGACATTGGGAGGGTTGGGGTGGGCTTAGGGAAGCAGAGAATGCTCTCTGCGGGTTCCACAATCTAGTGGAGAACACAGATGGATTGCTGGGCACTGTTGCAGGCCCGACTGAAATTGGTAACCGTGAACTTACAGCAATGCCAATTTGCCTGCTTGGGTGATTCTCTGCAGCAATGCTCACCAGAGCACGAGTGGCCCAATCAGAGCCTCCTTGCTTCATTGTACGTCTCTGGATCAGCAAACTGAGGCCATCTCTATTGATGGATAGTGTGGCTGAGCTGCAAGCAGGAGTCTTACAAATGCTCCTGTTTCTTTTTGCTTTTTTCATATATATATATACACACATATAATATATATACACACACATATAATATATACATAAGCACACATATGCACATATGTATATACATATATGTATGTATATACATATATGTGTATGTGTGTAAATACACACATATAATAAATGTATATATTATTTTATTTCATTTTTAAAGAGAAAGCCTCATGTAGCCTTGGCCTGGAACTTGCTATGTAGCTAAGGATGGTCTTGAACTGACCCCTCCCTCAGCCTCCTTAGTGTCAAGACCACAGGTGTATATGCCCTTGCCTGGTTTATGTGGTGCTGGGGATTGAACCCAGGACCTCATATATTCTAGGCAAGCACTCTACCAACTGAGCAACATCCCCAACAGTCAGCTTATGCTAATGCATCCCTCAAGTTTTCTTGATACCCTTTCCGGAGTTGGAGATTGCTGAAAGATATCACCCAACTTTGTTAGCTCCTAAGAGGCTGTGCAAACGAAGTTCTCCGGTGATGTGCCAGGCACCTGGCGGGGCTCATCTTTATTGTAAGACCAACTTCAGCCTTTGTTCCCTCTGAGAATAGCAGAGGTGCCTTCTAGAATATACACATTGCAAGAGGAGCTGCCCAGAACGTACAATATTGGCTATGTATTTCCTGAGCACATGGGGTATCCCATCAATTCAGATTTGCCATAATCTTACTCTAAAGTTACAAATCATACTCAAGGTTTTCCATTGGCTTCTATTTTTCAGTTCAGGTCCTACTGCTTGGCTAGGCAGGGTTTGGCCATTGGCATCCCTGCTCATGGAGCATTTTCTTGCCCTTGTTTCTGAAACTCTGCCCATCGGCTGTCAACTCCACACTCTTGCAGGTCTGACTTCTCCATCTGACTGCACCCCCCCTCCCACCTCACTCTGGTACCTTGTAGGGCTCAGGATTAATGTTCCCCATTCCTGGAGTAGCCTGCTGTATCCGTGACTCCTAACCTATCCCTCCGAGACAGGCCTCTCTCACAAGATGTGGTCTCCACAATGCCACTACCGAACTCGAGTTTCAATGGAGTGGTGGCACGTGCTGAATGCCACCCACTGTCCTCCAGACTGGCTTAGCAGTTATAAAGATGCTTTATCAAGTCCTTACTGCCAGGGATGGTTACCTCCTAATAAGGGCAAAGAGTATAGGACTAGGCCAAAGGGAAAAGAATGAATGGAGTAAGACAGGCAGCTCTCAGTAAGGGGGACCAGGGTGGCCTGTCTAAGGTAGTGACCTTTCTGATGTGGGAGTGATTTCTTATTAATAAAGAAACTGCCTAGGCCCCTTGATAGGCCAACCCTTAGGTAGGCGGAGTAAACAGAACAGAATGCTGGGAGAAAGAAGCTGAGTCAGTGAGTCGCCATGATTCTCCTACCGGACACAGACGCAGGTTAAGATCTTCCCTGGTAAGACACCTCGTGGTGTTACAGGGATATTAGAAATGGGTTAGATCGATATGTAAGAGCTAGCCAATAAAAGGCTTGGAACTAATGGGCCAGGCAGTGTTTAAAAGAATACAGTTTCTGTGTAATTATTTCGGGGCATAAGCTAGAGCTAGCTGGTGGCCGGGAGCTGGGGCGGCAGGGAAGCAGCCTGCAGCTCCTCACAACACCTTTCAACTGTGGCCTGAAGCTGAGGAGCCAGATGTCCCCAGGAAGACTACTCCAGTCAGAAAGAACGGTAGGTGCAAAGGCCCCAAGGGCAGAGGGGAATGCGTGTGGCATATGGGAGGGACAGGGGACTCCAGAACAGCTGCGTGTGGTAGTGGGAAAAGGGATGGGGTTACTGAGGAGGATGACAAAGGACTGAAGTCATAGGAGGAATTTGAACTGGATTACAGGAACTGAATGAAGTGGGCCCCAAAGTAGACTCCTGGTTTTCCCAGATGCAAGGACCTAAAAGATCTCTGGAATGAAGAAACACTCACACTGCAGACACGATTCTAAACTGACAGTTATGCGTCTCTACCAGGCAAGCCACTGCCACCTTAAATGTGCAGCCAGAACCAAATCTGTATCATTTTTCCAAAGTCTGCTTCAGGCCTTCCCTCTGTGAATGATGCCCAAGTGAAACATACCGGTGCCTTCTCCCTTATGGAACAATTCAGTGGGTTTCAACGTGTGGGTCATGACCCCTTGGGGTTGAATGGCCCCTTACAGAGTTTCGATATCAGAGAGTATGCGTATCATATATTCACAATACGATTCATAAAAGTAGCAAAATTATAGTTACGAAGTAGCAATGAAAATAATTTTATGGTTGGGCTCACCACAATATGAGGAACCATACGTACTGAAGGATCACAGCATTAGGAAGGTTGAGAAGCACTGCCTTAGCCCATCAGTGACACACTGTCTCCTACTGCTTCGTTTCAGCATCTCTCGTACCTGTCGCATCTTTATCACACCCCCAGAGGTCGAGCCCCCTGCCCGTGCTGCCCTGCTCCACCCTCAAACTTTAGGTCTTGCTCCCTCTGCAATCCATCCTCTGTGCTGGCGCCATCTGGATCACCCTGACTGTTGGATACCACCAACTGTTCTGTGCCATGCTTGTTTGGAGCGCTCTAAAGACTCCCCGCTGCACAGAGGATGAGGTCTAGACTCTTCAAAGGGCGCAAGACTCACAACGGTGAAAAGTCAAACACTTTGATCCTCATCCTCCTGCCCAAGTAAGTCCCACATTCCAGACTGGCAGCTCTACAAATGTGTAATGCTCACCCTTGCTCGCCCTGCATCTGTTTTTTTTTTTTTTTTTTTTTTCCTCCAGGCTATTTCCATTTTCTAGAGTGTTCTTTTTTTCTCTTGTTCACCTGTAAAACATTCAGCACCATTTCCGGAGAGTGATGTGGGCCCTGCCCACTCCACACTTGCCTTTCCCTAACTGTAGCCATGGAGTCTGTAGGTCAGGCTTACCAACCCCATGGCTATGGCATCCGTAGCTACAACCCCAGCAGACTGAGGCCTAAGGAGTAAAATTCTGCTCTCATAGGCTCCAGATGGCCAAGGATCTCCCAAACTACATCCACTCCCACTCCTGCCTTATTGGCTCCATCTGTATCATGGCACCCACAGCAACACCACTAACAGTCACTATCAGGAAAACAGCGGCCGAGACTCGCCACCCATGTGTGGTACGGTTATCACTGGGGAGACAACAGTGGCCAAGACACACATGGCTCTGCCTTCCGTTTAATGCAGCAATCGCTGTATTTTGTAATGGATGGTGCTAGCTCTTCTCCCCGCCCCACTCTACAGTCTGGTTGGCAATACCCTCTTTTCTACAGTAACTGACCTTGGCTTGGGCCTGTGATGGGCCTTAGAACAAGGAACTGTGCACGAACACGAGCCAGACATTTACAAACAGAGTGGGGTGGGCGTGGGGAGTGTTCTGTCCCACGATTGCCTCCCGCTGTGAGAACAGCACACTCTCTGCATAGGCTGGTCCCTGAATGAGACGCCACACAGGGCCCAACAGAACCAGGGTTCATATACAACCCTCATGGACTTTGAGACACTGACGGTTGCAGGACACAGCGGCTTGGGGGACAGGTGAGGCCACAGGTAAAGCTGGAAGGGTCTGAAGGGAGTAACCGGTAATGGATGCTCTTCTGGAAAGGTGGCTAGGGAAGGCCTTTGGGAGGATACGGAGGAGGGATGGTGAGGAGGGGGCCATGCTGTGAGGGCATTCAAGGGCAAAGAAAGTGTTCTGAGGGAAAGATGGGGGAAGGGGCGAGGGAGAGAGGGGAAAGGGGTCCTTGCAATGGGTTCCTAGCCCTTCATGCTCAGGATATCCCTTGGCATCCACACTGCCTGCTTGGTGCAGAGTTAGCTGAGTCATGGCTAGGGTAGGCATTGCCCTGACCAGGAAACTTAAAAACGTGAAAAGGTGTTACCTAGAACAGAAGGTTCTGGGATTTCTCCTAAGCAAACTGGAGTATAAAGCACCCCCTATCCCCCTTGATCCCTTTCACCCCGGTCACCAGTTACCCTTCATCAGGTAGCAGCAGTGTTCTGGTCCATTCTCCTCACTCACCACTCATACCCAGCCCTACACTGAAGCTTTTCCAGCCGGGTCTGGCAATTAGGTTCTTGACCTTTGTTCCCGGGGTTCCTTTGAGACCGGCTAGGTTCTTACTATCGAACACGTGTCCCTTATCAACACCACCTCTAGGGTATGAGCTGGGGGATATTCTGAAGTCGGGCAGCTTCTTGTCACATCTGAACAATCCAGCCCACCTGGTCAGTCCTGGTGCTTAGCCTCGCCTCCAGTCCCCCAGCATAGCCAGCCCCCCAACTCCACTATTCACAGTTTCCAGATGCTGCCTGAGGCTTCGTGCTACCAGCTAAGATGATGAAATCCGGCAGCCCGTGAGACGACGCATGCAGAAGGTTCCTTGATCAATATATGCCTGGTTAAGTAGCTGAGTCTGAACTCTGGGGTCTCCGTTTTAAGCTTGAAAGCAGACCACGACGTCTTTGGAGAATTAGGTGGAGCTTGTGAGCCCTAAACAATGTGGGTTCCGGTGTCAGTTTTCCTGCTGAGGGACTGGGAGGAGAGGTTTGCATTTTACACCTACTGAATTTGTTTTTACATTTATAAGAACAGACCAATGACTTGTAAGCTGTAGCTCTATTGTAAAGACTCAATGCATTGGGGCCTGGCTGCAAAGAACAGACCGTGCCTGCTGCTTAGGAGGGTGAATTCAGTTCCTGCTGACATTTGAAACAAGGAATGTGGCCTAGGTCAGTGGCTCAAGGCAGGTCTACCCTCACACTTTCTCTCAGCAACTCTGCTGGTCTCAACCAAGATTGTCCAAGCAAGGCAATAAGAGACGCAGGTCTCCCACCCTCCCTGTAACATAGCCGCTACCAAGCCAGACCTCAAACCCAGGGCTTTAACACTCCTCCGTGGTCAATCCATACCTAGAAGATTCTAGATGGACCCACTTACAGGTGGTGCACCTCTTGGGTGGAAACTGTGACATAAAGGACGCCCTGTCAGCTTCCTTGGGATGACGGACTACATAATCTGGACTGGAACGGCGTGTGTTCTGAGTCTAGAGTCTCCAGTGCGATTCCAAGGAACTGAGACACATGGGATAGAGCATGGTACCCAAGCATTCAGTTCTTCTGTCCCCAGCAATGGCTGTTCACAAGCGTGTCTCACCTCTGACCACAGCTACCTGGGCCCAACCTTTAAGAACTCGGGGTGACTCTAAGAGGTTTGTATCTTTGTTCCATGAGCAGGTGCCAGCTGGCCTTTTGGGGTCCTTCTAGAGCTAGCTTTAGTTCCTATTATCCTGGGAAGTCAGGCCCAGGATCAGAGCGGAGAAAATACCGAGCTATGCTGTCTCCTGAACTCAGAGGAATTCAATACAGGGAGTAGCTACATCTCCGACAGCTCAAATGGTGCCGGAAGCCCGGGTTCCTGTGGCTCTTAGGCCTTCAGGTCTGTCCTCATCCCCAAGAGCTGAGCTCTATCATAGTCTGACATGTTCCCCAAGGTAGTTTTGGCAGGGCACCCTCATTGGGTCCAGAGACAACCTCACCCAGGGATGCCTCAAACTGCCTCCCAGTGAAGATTGGCGAAGAACATGGAGGGTCATTTAGCATGATCACATGGAAGTGCATTTACCCCCAAAAGACGGGCACACAGGGGAACACACAGCCTGAGGAGTCTTGTACTCTAAGTTCTCTGTGGAGCCTCACTGGAGTTCACACAGAGCGGGAGAGCTAGCAGCCTTGCTCCGGAAACCCCACCCCGTGACGGCCCTACAAGATGACCGTTACACATGAGAGCTGAAGGGACAACCAGAAACATGAGGCTCCCACAGACAGGCGAGTTAAACTTTCCTGAGCACCACAGAGCCTGAAGAAACCCACAACCAGGAAGGCTGATGATGAATTCTCCCAGGGGCTCAAAGAGCAGGGAACAGGCACCAACAGAGCCTCAAACCCCAGTTCCAACACAGAAGCTGTGAGAACAAATGCTGGCCTGGGAAGCTCGGCAGATGCCTCCACAGCTCTCTGAGTCAGACGTGGGGGAGCTCAAGGAGAAGAAGGCACAGCCCGATTCCTGGGCATCTGACAGAGAGGAGAGGCCTGTTGGCTTGCTGTCACAGCTGGAGGCACAAGTGGGAGCTGACGGTGATAGCCCATTGCGCCGCCAGGCCAGGTGACTGCGCATGGCTAGATACCACAGCCTGGTCAGTTTCCCCAGCCCCTGCTGCACCCAGACGCTCCTTCCTAAAAGTCTAGATCAGGATTTGGATTCAGCCGGGTTCTCACTTTAGTTCTGGATGGATCCTAGGGTGGAATGGATTTTCACTGTGTCACAATCTTCCGAGAAGACTTTGGAAGCTTTGCAGCTAACTGCAACATGCTTCCTCCCTTCCTGGTGACCACATATGTCAGTGTAATTAATTTGGAGATCGCTTTGTCATAAAAGCGTGTGCTCACCAAACAACCAAGGGCTCCTGGAGGACCATGGGAGAAGCATTCCCTCTACGCCCCCTTCCAGCACAGCACTCAGTGAGCAGAAACCCTCTGCAACCATCCTGCTACACTGAAAGGAGAGGAAAGCCGAAAACCGCTACAAGATGTGAGGTCCAAGCATGGCAGCATTCATCCTGTCCTTGCTAGGACACCAACGTGCAGCTATTGGCCACAGGCTCCAGGAGACTGTGACCACTATGACAGCTGACGCCTGGCCAGTCCCAATGTCCGATCATAATATATCACTTCCTGTGCCCACGGTGCCACGCCTCACAAGCTGCCATCTCAGCATGTGACCAAACATCTCAGAAAACGTCATAAAAATCCCTAGGCGGCTGACACACACTAGGTGTTTCACGTTAGTGCTTCAGAAATCTTAATATTTAGATCACATAGGAACATTCTAGAACTATAATTCCCGGGTTCAGTGAGCAAGAAATTTCCGAGAACGAGGCCAGGAATTTCGTGCTTTAAAATGTTCATGTGTGATGCTAATAATGGGCCGGGTTTGGGTCTGTTTTAGACTGAACAGAGCCACCCCAGACACCTCTTTAACACACAAAGTATTTATTTAAACAAACAAACAACCCCTTCCCCCTCCAAAAAAAGAGTAGAGAGTGTAACAAGAGATAGACGCAGGATCCATACTGGACCGATGCTACCTCCTTGGCCATTCTAATAGAACGCATGCAGGGAGCATCCACCAAGAGCCTTTGCCTTCTCTGCCCCTGGCCGGCTCCGTATCTACATCCCACAGATCTACTATTTAGAGCCAGTTTCTAAGCCAAGTGTACACTGACTAGACTATTCCATTCCTACACGTTAGTGACTGAAGTGTAGGACAGGTCCAGAGTTGGCATCTATTGTGTGTGAGAGAGCACAACATACCCACAGGTTCTCTGTCCCTCTCTTGACGACCCTTCCTCAGTGCTATGTCCCAGCCAGCATTGGGGCCCTTGAGCTGGTTCTTGACTTCTCAGTTTCTGCTCTCAGCAATGTACTTTTCTGTCACTGTGGCCCCTGCCTGGTAGATGGATACATGCTGTAGGGGTAGACTCTATTACCCAGAAGTCTCCTCTCCCCATAGTGCCTATTCCAACACAGATCTGGCCTGGTCTGATAGTGTTGACTCCTTGACAATGCTGGCGGTGACCAGCGTGAGCCAGCTTTTTACCCAGAGTCAATTCCTTCAATCTTGGACTTTCTCAGCTCTGTCGTGGCTTATCTAGGTTGACCCCAGGGCATCACGGTGCTTCACAGCCATGGCCACCATGCCCATTTCCCGCGCTGTGATAGACATCGCACGTCCTGAATCTCTGGTGGCCGGCTCTATATATCGTCAGCCCACAGGCATCCCCCCACTATGCATATCTGAAGCAAGGCCAGGTCACAGGTTCTTAGTGGCCAAGTTTTTGAGGACCAGATGATAGAGGGAGGGGTACCCTAGAACTCCTGAAGCTCCTGGCTTATTTCCTCAGGTCCTCTGAGGTCAGTGGGACCTTGACGGAAGCCTTGAGGAAAGAGGATGTTTCCTTGAGCTGAGGAAGCTCATACAGCTCTCATGGCAGCTCTTGCCCCATCAAAGAGATGCTCAGGAGAGTTATACCCCACACAGAGGCTGACACTTTCAGATCTTGGCCCATCCCAACACTGGCTCCGAGCATTTGAAAAATGCAATTTCTGAGGGCTCTTGCTATTGTGATCATCTTCTCTGGGCCAAGGGAAAGGCAGTTTGAAATGAGAAAATTTGGGATTGTATCTTTACAGGGAATACCAGGTGCTGGCTACAGTCAGTTGGGAACAATGAAGGGTAAACTTCATCTGGGCATGGTGCACAGCACAGAGGTAGGTGGGTTATCTGGACATGGACAGAGATAGGCAGTGTCGTCTGGGCATGGTGCAGAGGCAGGCAATGTCGTGCTCAAAGCACCTGCCAGTAAGAAGGCAGGTAAGGAGCTATGGATGTGGCCTGTATACAGCAAACAACAGAGCTGTTATATTTAGACAAATGCAAGAAGAAGAAGAAGAAGCAAAAGAGACATGCCAGTGTCTAGGTGCGAAGCTGTGTATTAGCAAAGTGTCTATTTTCTTCAAGTTAATTTATAGTTTAACAGGCGCGCACACACAAAATCCCAGTAGGCTTTTATTTTTATTCTGACAAAGTGATTCTAAAATTAATCTTGAACAACAAACAGATGCAAATAACAATGACTACTCTGAAAGAGAAAATAATTAAGGGAGGAAGGAGTCGTTTTTAGCTGTTCTAGATATTAAAACATATTATAAAACAACAATTAAAATTATTCAGTACCAGGGCCGAGATAGACACAGAGTAGCAGAACAAAGGGTGGCCTAGGGAAGAGCCTTAGCTACATTTGAGGATTCAGAGCATGAGGAAACAATCTATCTCCCTCAGATCACAAGGAAAGAGAATTACTTAAAAATTAAGTTGGAAGCCTGCCTAAGAGTTTGGACAATATTACACACTCATCCAAATACACTCCAGATGGATTAACGATTACAGCTTAAAATCCAACCCCCGACAGATAGCTAAAAATAGGACAGAGTGTCTCTCGGATCCATGACAGAATGATAACTCTGTCAGCTTTGGAAAGAAACCACAAATATTGGGGAATTTGTCTACATGGGGATGTAAAACAACCTTACAACACAAAACAGCCAAACACAAAGACAATGAAGATTGGTAGAGTGTGGAGTGAAGGCCACGTGGGGTTTCACTCCATACAACGGAATGAGCGCCTTCCTCCTGCAAAGGAAAATAGCAGCCTCCTGGAACTGCACACGAGGGCCCAGGACTGTCCTCTGTCGGGCTGGATCCAGGGCTGGTGCCCTTGTCTAGTGACCAAGATGGAAATTCCAGGATCCCCCTAACAACTCTTTCATACCTGCTCCAAAAGGGAGTTCAAAGCTCTTGCCAGACTTCACTGCCATTGGATCCCACTGTCCCTCACTCATACACGCCTACAGCAGCTTTCCACTCTAGGAAACCCTGCATACACAAGCATCCAGGTTCAACGCATGCGTGCGTATGTGTGTGCAGGTGTGTGCATATCAACATTAATAAGCATGTGCGTGCATGTGCATGTGTACATAGGTGTGCATGCTTGTATGCACGCATTCTTCCATATGGATGTATGCTGATATGCACACATGTGTGCATGGATGAACAGGCATGTGCTTATGTATGCACGAATTCATTCAGGTGCTTGCATTTGTATGTGTGTGCCCATGGGACGTCCCCCCATTTGCACAGGTCTACACATGTGCCATGGGTCTTCTGAGACTCCATGACACCGATGCCTTCTTTTCCATCATGGTCCCTATTCTGTCCCTGGATTTTAAAGTCGGGTCTTCTAACAGGGATGACGTCCCATCCGCTCTGGGATGAGAGGACCACTGCAGTCTGCATCTGTGGCAGTGGCTGCTACATGCAGACTAGTAAATGAGACTCACACAGAGACAATCCAAGTGCGCCTGCCTCACCAAGATCCCTGCTTGAAAAAAATCTGACCTACAGGGACAACTTCAATTCACATAATTGGGTCTGTCTTCCACAGAGAGAGTTTCTGGGGGTCAAGCCCTGTCCCCCTTACTCCTGGGTTCGCAGCCCTTTCCATAATCTTGGGAGTCCCCAGAAATCGACTGATAAATGCTATAGGGTCCATTCAATATATAGTTATTAAATTCTCACATCTAATTCTCACAAAGGCCACACAAATATGGAGGTATAATGAGGCTGTTAAAGGTGACAAGCTATTGCAGACGTCACCTACAGGAGGAAAGACACGAAGTTGTTCTCTCTGAAAATGTGAAGGCAGATGAGCCCAGAATGAGACGCCACGTTTCTGGATGGGAAGACCACACATCTAGCAAACTTAAGCTTATAGATTTTGCTACTGGCATTATGAATGGGTATGAATGATACTTGAGGTCTGGAGAGTCACACAACAGTGTATATTCATAGAGAGGTATACAGATCTTCATCTAGTGGTCTGATCACAGGAAGTCACATGCATGAGGATTTTCATTATTGTCATAGTTAAAACAATTGAACATAAATGGTACCATGAGGCTTGGCCCGTTCACCAGACAGACTATGCCACGGGTTTAGAAAGGATAAGCTTGAAAGACACATAGTCACCTGGTAAGGGATACAACGTGGTGTGGACTTTGAAACACAGCATGCAAAATGGTATGCCCAACGTGACTGAGACCACCAGCAAGGCGAGAAGGGAAGGGAAGAACAACCTTCGGATATGGATCCCTGTGAAACTGTGAAACGGCTTTTCACTTAGGGGAGGGAGATTGAGAACGCTTTCTTTAAATTTTGAAAATTGTATTTAAATCATCCCTTTTACAAAAGCATAAAAAATTCTAGACTGTACTAAAGTCTTGCATTGGGTGTTGTCCCCTGAGCTGTGGGAGCTTCTGGACATTGCAGCAGGTGGTATGGGTAGAGATCACCCTTCAGCGAATGCAGTCACCCCCAGGATGCTCCAGTTTAGAACGCGACCGGGAACAGACATACCCTCTGGTGCCATGGACTTTGGACACAGAGAGCTGCTCAGAACATAAAGATGGATGGAAACGTGACCAATGGAAGGAATGGGAAGCGGAGGTGAGGAAAAGGGTCCAGTGCTGCTCCCCCAGGACCTATCCTTCATGGATGTGCCATACTCCATACCCAGCAGTTACCTCCTGGAAAACCCAGCCTTGGACCTTATCCTAAGTATTTGTCCCTGCTCCTCAGGCGAGCCCTCGGATGCTGGGAATGTGTGGTGGCTGCATAGCCTCCAAGTGAGTACATTTCCCACCCTTGAACTTGCTTTTCTCCTCTATAATCAGAGGGAAGAAACACTCTGCAACAGCGTGAGGAAGGGTCCCATCTTCCCAACAACATGAAACAAGCAAACACAAAACCAGCCTCCTCCCTGCCACATGTTCCCTCATCATCAGGATGCTTCAGACTTTAACCACAGCCCCCCAAAGGCAGGGGACACCTTGAGACAAGACTAAGCTACCCAAGAGCATGGGTCTTTATCTGGGATAGGTTTACCACCAAGGAATGCCTGCCAGTGTCTGGAGAAGATTTTGGTTGTCCCAGCTGGTGTGTGGAGTGTGCGGCACTGGTGTTCAGTATGGTAGAGAACAGAGATGCTGCTAAAGCAATCTACAAGATCTGACAGTTCTCTGGGATAAAGACCAACATTACAGGACCTGAAAAATAAGGAGTAACTAACCTAACAGCTGAAAAGTCTTCGTTATGATGGTCCCATGATCCAGTCCAGTCCTTTCTTCAGCATGGGAGGTGGGATGGGGGGGGGTGGGTGCAAACTGAGGAAAGGGCAGGACTATTTTGCATAGCAACCCTGTTTTCCCCTCTTTCCTATCTTCAAAGCCAAGTTCAATCCCAGCATCCTCTGTGGGATCTTCTTGAGCACCCAAGGGTTCCATTCTCCCTGATTGAACCCTCATGACTTTGCTCTTGATGCCTAATTTGAAATGCATACATCCCAGGAGACCCCTCCTTCTCATTTCACACATGCACTCTATATATTAAGATGGCCACAATTAGGATTCACCCGCTCTTCAGGAAACGGGCGAAGAGAACGGGGGTTCTGTGTGCTCCTGGCCAGGCTCTGGTGAAAGCTGCTTGGCAATTTCTCTGGAAAGTGGCTGCTAATGGACTGATAATTGGTTTCCTGCCTTCCTGATGAAGTGTGAAGTGCTCCGCTAGCCTGTCAACAAAGCATCAACGACTATGCAAACCACCCTCAGAGTGATTTGTATCTTCCTTCCCATTCTCTCTGGAAAGGCAAACTGCCTAAAGATGCACAGAAGGGCATCTCTAGTAAAGATGGTGCCAAAACAAACAGAGATTCTGAAAGGAAAGGTATACAGGTTTCCTTGCCACAGCCCTGTCCTCAGAACAGCTACGGCGAACAACTCCCTAAGCAGAGATGGAAGAGAACAGGTCGGGAGTCCTGAGCCTGGCACTTGGCTGGGGGTAGACAGTCAGCAAGGCTGACTGGACGGAGAGTCCTTCTCCTCTGGGCTGATATGGAGCAGGGGTCCCTGGGAAGGTGGACTGACTGAGGAGGCCAAGAGAGCGAGAGGAAGGCAGCTGGCTCCGTGTGCTCAGCTGGAGCCCTTCAACCTAAGAGGCATCATCCTGCTGCTACCCTAGACGGGGAAAGACGGTCTGCGGAGCACCCACCACTGCGAGGGCATCTCAGCAGCCGGGGAGCCATGCTGAAGCTGCTGCTCACTGCGGCAAGTGCTCAGTGCACAAGTACGAAGGTGGAGTGGCTGTGTGTGGACCTGGCAGGCCAACTCCCCAGGAAGGAGCCGTTTTGAAGGCAACGCTTCCCTTGAAGAACAGGGCAGTGCTTCATAACGCTCTGAATAATCATTCTAAGACATTTCAAACAACAAAAAGAATTTTCCTGGTCCCTTTCTAACTCCTCTGAACGCGAGAGCAACATTGTTTGGCAAAGTGCCGTGTGGATGTGTGCTGTGACGAATGTGGGGGTGAGTCTCCAGATGAGCCTTCTGCCGGAGGTGCTTTTGTGTGTAGTATAAGGAGCACTCTACGCTACAGACAGGCGACTTCACTATGTTATAGTTTTATGGACATTTATAGACGCTGTCCCGTTTCTATTGATCAGAAACTATGGAATGTTTGATCTAGAGTGGGGAGCAGGAACATCTCTCAGTCAAAGTATGACCTGCGCTGTGATGACCCAGTTTGTGGACCAATTTCCAAGCATTCGCCATGGAAAGTGTGGGGGCCTCTCGTGCTACAGTTATCTTTGGCTATTCATATGACCCTGGAGAGGTAGACTCTGGGAAGTGAGAATGTGGGGCTACCCTGGAGAATGGGGAGCTATCCTGTTGGGTCAGCGAATACCTGGAGAGAAAGAAGAGGCCCTGGCTGCACTTGGGAAGCTCAGCTAGAGGCAAGAACTGGGTCTCTAGACATTGACCGTTGAGTAATCTCATCGCTGTTCATTCGTTACCAGACCTTGAGCTCCGCAAGGGCAAAGCCAGGGCCCGTGGAAGCAGGAGCTTAGAGACTGGGGATTCGTCAGACAGCAGAGAGAGGGCAGCCCCTTGTGCTCATGAGGAGAGCTGGTTGGGCCTGCCCTCCTCCACTCACGCCAACCTCGCTGGGTCTCAAGCTGTGTTCTTCTAGACCTGAGTGAGCAGACACAGCAACTGATGGGAGTGACAGAAGAATACACTGTCCTCTCCCATCTTAGAACTTTCCAGAGAGCGTGTCATGCCAGCTGCCCAGAGTGACTGTTTTGTGGTTCTTATTAATAAGCCCTGGGTCCTTCACCCCTGCTCCAAACAACAGAGAGCACAGGCTGGACCCACCACTGCCAGTATAGCCCAGTCCTCCTCTTCTCAGCTATTTGTAAACAGAGTTCAGCACGCTGCTTCTGGAGATGAAGGGCCTGCAGGGCAGCACTTCAAGAGGTTCAACCCTTAGGGAAGGTTCTAGAAAAACATTCTAGAATGACTCCCCAGAAGCACAGCATCAGGTACTTTCCCGGAGGCCTCCGGTGGTTACCGCCACCGTTCCCCTTGCTAACCACGTTTTGTTTTGGTTTGTGGGGTCCTTCCAAATTTGATCTTCCCAGGTTCCTGCCCAAGAAGATCCCTTCTTCCAGTGTTTCCTGCTTCATTTTATCAAGATAAATTTAAAAAATTAAGCTCCATGCTGCCTGCGGGAAGCCCACTGTCTGGGCCTTTTCGTCTTAGGTAGGACCTGAGAGACGGCATGGCCTACTCTGTTCCCCTTTGTCTAGCTCGGTTCAACTGTGCTGTCAGAACTTATGGTTGCTTACTCTGAGCTGTCCCTACTACCTTCCCCTGATCCTTGCATCCCCAGGGCACCTAGCACTCAATGGTGCCAACAAAGAGACAGTCTGCTCTTTCCCACCTACATCGGGAGCGCAGCTGGGCCGATACCATGCAATTTGATTTCTTTTTCCACTAAGAGTGATTCCATGTGGATCTAGGAGTGATTTGATCTTTAAACCTCAGAAGAATTTTTGCATAAACTTATCAGACATAGAAAATGCTTTGTCAGACAAAGTAATTATTTTCAGTTTGAGCAGTGTAATCACTGTGGTGTGACCCAACTCACCGACCCAGTCTCATTGCAGGGATGTCAAATGTCTACTAGGTTCTCCCACCCCTAGCCCCAGGGGCTCTCAGTCTGTGGCATACAATGTTCAGAGGTCCTGAGATGCCTGCTAAGGTGGGCAGAGGATCGGAGGATCAGGTCAAGAGCCCTTCCCTGAGATTTCAAAGAAAGAGCCAGAGGAGTTGAGTGTTGAGAGCCAGGACAAGAAGAGGCGACAACCAGAGAAGTTAGAACCTCAGACCTCCTAACACCGGCCGTGTGGCTTCCCCTTGCTACATCAGCCCCTCACATTTAGACTCTCACTGCGACTCCTGATGTTCGTGATGCCACAAAGTATGTCCAGCACACACAAGAAGAAAGATGTCGGGCTTCCTTGAGTATCTCCATGGAACAGACTACTCAGCTCCCCAAAAGATCAGCCATGCAAGGATAGCTGGAGCCCTCCTCCCTCCCTAAAGCCACACACAAGGCAGAGATCATAGCCTCGGATCCTTGCAGCACGCCAAGGCTGGTACACCATCTGCCAACTTAGAGCCATCTTGCCCAGCCCACAATGCATGGTGTCACAGCGGTGACAAGAATAAGGAGGGATGTCTTGGTCTGACCTCAAGGGCCATGCTCAGTGATCTCTAATTTGCTTTAAGGATTACCATCAAAGGTCCTGCTCTATCAAAGAAGGTCTCCAAAGGTCAAGAGCTGGAGCGTACATTAGATGTGGGAACCCAGAGAGCCACCTTCCTAGGAATAAGAGAAACCACCCAGAAAGAGCTGTGGGTACCCACTGGAGGTTTTCAAAGATGGGGCCTTAGCTAGGGATCTAGCCTGCCTCTCTGGGGAGCCCATCCGTGGCCACCCCTGCTCACTTACACACACAGCCTGGCTTCTTAGCCGACCACTGGTTATTCTTTTGGCACGTGATTGATTTCTGCCCCACCAGCTCAAAGGCAGGCTGACATTCAAACTTGAGTGTGTCACCGTGGCGAAAGCGAGAGCCTTCTCTCCGGCCGTAGGCAGGTACACCGGGGTCTCCGCAACTGCCCTGCTCGATCTCTGAAAAACAGGACAAAAAAGAGAGAGAGAGAGAGAGAGAGAGAGAGAGAGAGAGAGAGAGAGAGAAAAGAGAGATGACTTTACATCTGTCCTGGAGGCATAGGTTCCCCAGGACATGCTCTGTTACCCTCCTACCATGCGTCAGGGCATGGGATTCATAAATCCTACAAGACGATACCCTAAGATGAGGGCCTTCAGTTCTCACATGCCCCTGACTCTGTGTCCACACACTGTACCCCAGATACTTGGATATTTTTGTTCATGAAAGGTGGGTGTTACAGTCTTGGGTATGAACTTTCTCTTGCAGGCTCGTATGTTTGAACACTTGGGAGTCCCCATCTAGTTGGTATTGCTTGGGGAGGTTGCGGATCTTTGGGGACAGTACCCTGGCTAACAGAAGCCGGTTGCTGAGAGGGAGCCTTGAGAGACATCTGCCTCTGGTTCTATTTGACTTGAGCTTCACGGATGGAGCCCCGTCAAGGTGGGCACTATCCAAGACATCCTAGGACAAAATAACTCTCCCATCCTCTGACTGCATCCTGTCATGCACCAATCCAGGAGCTAGTATGTCCCAGCATTTGGAGACATTCTGCCCGAGTTGCACTTTCGGTCTGACTGTGCACACTGCTGGGGAGATTTTCAGAAAGGTCCGTCTGAGTGGCGAAGGCCAGCTAGCACAAGCGAGAAGCTGCAGTCCTGTGAAATCTGTCCTCCTTGCAAACCAGAGTAAGTGGGAATCAATGCTGGCTGCCTTCCGACAATGCAGAAGCACTTTTGAGATACATATATTTTGTAGATTCAGTTTGAGACAGTAGCAGATAAAAAGAAACAAACGACTCATTAAGAATACTTAAAGTTTGCTCGAGCCAATTGGTGAGTCAGCTTGTCTCAGTCCTAAGAGATGGGCTCGGCCCTGGGAGTCAGCCAGGGCCCAGGGGCTTTGGTAAGGAGTCTGCCCTGGCTGTGTCTTTAGAGGTTCCTGAGTCACCCTGCTCTGTGCTGTGAGAGGGGATGAGGAGGAGCTCCATCTTGGGAGGAAGATGGCCTACCAGGGGACAGGAAGCCATTGAGAAAGTGTCAGACAGAGGAAGGAGACAGTAAGAGACCTGAGGTTTGGGAAAGCAGGGCCTGGAGTCACCCCGGGAGAGTTGGAGATCTTCCCAGGACTCTCAGGAAGAAAGGACCTGCCTTTTCAGTGGATGCCATTATGGGTGGTCAGTAGCCCAGGTTTCCAGAAGTCACTGTGATTCTGCAAAAGCTTTCCTGCTGTGAGCTGTTTCTCTGCGCTGATCGGAGCTGTAAAGGCTCAGAGGCTCCTGACTGTCACCTTCATAGTTCATATTATCCCCCAAACCTCTGAGAGGAGGCAGGACAAAGGATGCTGTGCAGGGACCGTGTGTGTGTGTGTGTGTGTGTGTGTGTGTGTGTGTGTGTCTTCCAAGTCAAACATCAAGGATCATTGAAAGTAGGGATCAGTATGACCATGCGAGAGTACCAAGGGATCTCCAGTACAAGTCAGGTCAGTTCAATTGTCCCCGCCTCATCATACACACACACACACACACACACACACACACACACACACACACACACACTGGCTGGACTTATATACACATGTTTCCTTGCAGCTGGCTTTGTGGATGCTGAGGGACAGAGATGGCGCCACCCTGAATCATTCTGAGGAAGTGGGAGTTTGCTTCAGATTCCAGAGCTCCAGTCATCTGAAGGACAGGAAGAAGCCCCCCTCCTGTGGCAAAGGGATCTGAAGAAGCAAGCTGCAGAACCCACCTTCTCTCGGTGTCCTCAAACATGCTGTCTGTGATGTAAGAGCTGAGGGCAGGGGCAGTAAACACTACCTGGCCGTCTGAAGACAGAGCCCATATTTAAGGTTCCCTAGTGAGGTCCCGTCATACAAAATATATGCATGGGGTACATCTGACTGAGCCTTTGCCATCAGCTTGTCTGAGGGTCTGCCTGCCTCAAGAGAGCATGCATTTAGGGATGTGGTGGTCTTCTCGTCCCCCACTGTGTACTCAAATCTCTTTGCACATAACAACACCTGCCTAATTCCTCCCTATCAACAAACAATCACAGGAATATATTTGCACCTGCTGTGTGCTGGGGCCTGTGCCAGTGTCTTCTACACTGATTATTACAATTTTTTTAAAAGCCATGACTATTTTATGTTCATCTTGATTTTAAAAATATTGTCTTAAATGCTATTTATCCTAAAATTGGAGTTTGGGGCCCCACTCTCAAACTATGTGCCTAAGGCAAGTGTCTCACTCATCTCGTGGAATCCCAGTCCTGGATCACAGAGAGCTTCTCGGAGAAGATGCTTTCTGTGCTGAGGCCTAAGACCACAGAGGAGCCAGCAGGAAAAGGCTTGGCAGTGAGAAGGAGACGAAGGGCCCTCTGGGAGGCAGGAAGAGGCCAGGTCGAGTAGCGGATGCAGGGTTGTGTGGTGAACAGAACTACAAAATGAGTCATCATCATCACAACCAACTTCCCTTTATGAAACTAGCTATTTGCACACTGACTCCGGCCCGTGGCCACTGTGAATATTTTATAGATTAACCCATGTTACCCTTACAGTGTTTCTAATAGAAGATATTTTTCCCTCCCATTTAAAAAGAGGAAACAGGCACAAAGACATATCTGAATACACAGAGCTCAGAAGTGGTGTATCTGAGACACACACACAGGCTTCTGGCTTCAGGGGTCCTCACCTCTCTGATACCTTCCTTCTGCAAGTTCAAGCACTTTCTCCAAGTGGCAAGAGATGAGGCTGGAAATGGCTCTGATGGGCATGACCAGCCCACGAAAGGGCCTGTGCCATCTCTGTGGGATACTGAACTCTAGATGGTCAGGAATGGGAAGCTGACAAAAGATTCTACGTTACTCAACAGTAGACACCTATACGTGAGAAAGCTCACTCTGCCCCCTGTCCGGGGAATGGTCTAGGATCAGCTAGCTAGAAGTCAGGAGAGGATTCGAATTCATTTACTCAAGAAATATAGGGACTGTCAGTCTAGTGTGGGTCACTTGAGTAGTGGAGAATACAACAGGGACCAGAACAGAAATGAGCGTTGCTTCCGTGGAGCCTCTGTGTTGGTGGGAGATGGTATCCTATACTGGGTCCAGGAAAGGGGGATGGAGGGAAGCAGGAAGATGTGAGCGGTCTGATGTAGGAATAAGCCACAGGCTTGCCAAGAACAAGGATGCAGGAATAAAGGGGGGCAAGGTCTACCATACCTATGTGTTAGGCTCTCTCACGAGGGTGTGCTCCCCTCAGACAAGAGTGCAGGAGGCAGGAGACTGCACGGAGGGTCATAACAAGGGCAGGATGCTTTTTGAGACATTGCCACTAAGGAGCAGTTATCTAGATTTTAAGTTTAGAATGAAAGTTCAGAATTTGAGATGCAGGTCATAAAGGAGCCAGGAGAAATATGAGACCAACCAAGCAAAATAAGAGATGTCACCCCAGAATGGGACATAATGGACAGTTTGGGGGAGTGGTAGTAGAACAGATAGTAGCCCAAGGCGAGTGGGGGCCACAGAGCTTGGAGAGGATGAACTGAGGTGATCAACGGACGCCGTGTCATAGGAAACTTAGGGTGGGACAGAAAGCAAAGGAATAAAAGGAGACCATTGCTGATGCGGTGACGGACAGTGACCATGAGAGCCAGCACCCAACGGGAGGGAGGATAACCAAGGCTGGTACTATGAGGAACATTGTCATGGGAGCCCGCACCCAATGGGATAGAGGGAAGGAGCAGAGATGAAAAAGAGGAAGGTTAGGTCATAACTCTGAGGTTATAACCTTTGGATGGTGGTTAAAATATTCTAAAGATGGAATAAGCTTGGGTGTAGTTAAATTTCTAGGAAGAACAAAAGGGAGAGGGATGCTGACAGAGACTGAATGGCCCACTGATGCTGAAGTGAGGAAGGCCAGCTGGAGGCTCCAGAGAGGGAGGTGGCAGAGACCCTTGATGACCAGGACAGAGGCTCTCCATGACAGCAGTGAACAGGGACGTGTGACACTGAGTTTCAGGTGGAGAGCAGGAGACCAAGGTCTTTGGAAAAAGCAAGGTATTAGTCCCAGAGAGCAAGACTGGATACTGACAGGACCTTCTGAAGCTGTCACTCTAGAGAACAGGAGACAGAAGCCCAGTGGACAGCCATGCGCCCGTGGCCCACTAAAGGTAGAGCTGACTCTCTTGCCCCTGGCAGCACTGCCTGTCTTGCTGAGGCCTGTCTTGCTGAGGTGGATGTGAAAGGGATAGTGGTACTGACTATGGGTTGGAGAAGCCAAGGAACTGAGGCTTTTGCTACAACTGTGGCTGAGTGGTAGCCGGGGCTACAGGGCAAGGAAGAAAAGGATGACAGCAGGAGCTAAGGGTGAGCTGGGGGTGTTCGAGGAAAAGATAAGCAATGGGTGCAAGGGGGCTGACGAGCAGAAAGATCCAAGGGACAAAGGACCCAGAGCAGGTGGCATGACCCTATATTTCAACAAAGCTGAAGACAAGATCCACTTCTGGGAAGATGGAGATGAGAGGGACAAGGAGATGGCAAGATTTGGGGTAAGGGGTGGGGGGGGGAGTGATGATGAGGGAGCAGGAACTGGAGGCCACGGGACATCCAAGGAGAAGACCACGGGGTGGGCAGGGAAATGGAGCTCACGAGCTCCCTCCAACGTGATGGTCATCAAGTGTGAGGGAAGGAGAGGATGATGGTGATGCTGACCTCAAGGAGGGTCAGGTGTCGAGGGAAGGGCTCCCTGAAGAACTCAGATCTGGAGGTGGGACGATGAGGAATGGGGCATTTGGGGTTGGAAATTGGGGAGCTCACCGGCTTCGGTGGGCCTTCTCCTCGAGTCCACCATTGGGCGGAGAACATAGAAACGCAAGGCAGAGCTTTCCCACGAAGGTTTCTTGCCTGGTGAAAAGGCCCCTCCCGGCCAGAGGCCGAACATGTCTGATGTCAGCATCCAGAATTACAAACAGATAAATTCAATTCTGGCTTGGAGAAAAGTAAGACTTGCAATTTCCTATCATCTGGTTTAACCCAATTTCACCGTGTTAGTGCCCATGCCCTGCCTCCTTAGGCTCACCGAAAGCAAGCCAGGGGGTCTCAGATGTCCGTGTGTAAGGTGTCAGCGTTCCATGGGGACTGGCCTTATTTGCTTTTCCCCTGCCTGGTGGTTCCAGCCCTACCATCCATGCTAGACTCTCGGCTTGCTCCCCGTCTTCTCGGGCTTTTCAATTTCTGACACTAAATTGGAATCCTCTTTTATGCCAGGGTCTGCGCAGAAGGGACTGCACCGTGTGCCTCTCTCGATTCGGAGCCCTTTGATGTGCTCCAAGAAGGGAAACCACTTGGAGGCAGCTGGGATGGGGGTTGGGGTGCCCAACCTGGACCGCTCTCTATTGTCCTTCCAGAGAGTTCTGCTGTGTATGTCTGTTCCTTACTTTATGGCGCCCCAACCCATGCTAGAACTTCCCCTTTTGCTTTTCATATGCTCTCCTCAGGTCACCCCCTCCCAGACACTCCCCAGCCCATACCTTAGATGTCACCTACTCTCTTTTCTTTGGCATTGCATTCTTTCTCCTTATGGTGCCTGTTACCCCTTGTAGCTACTCATCCTTGCATTCAAGAAGTGTTCTACCGGCTACTGTCCTAGACACTGGGGATAGAACAGTGGGGAAAAGGGGCCAGGGTTACCCACCTGGCATCTCCTACCTTGTTGGGCATCAGGGACAAGCTGAGTCCCCAACTCAACTTTTCTCATCCTAGCCTTACGGTCTCCTTATCTCTCGTTGCCCCAGCATCCCTGGAAGTAAGCCCTATGAAAGCAGACCTGGGTTGGTCAGGTATCATGGACCTCTGAGTACCTAGCACTCACCGGAAGCAGAGTAGATGTCTGGTACAATGCAGAAGAGAGACCAGGTATTTATGTAGAAACTGTCAAGGGCCAGGCTTAGTAAGCACTGAAGATCCAGAGCTGCCTGACCTCTGAATGCTGTGCTGGGAGAATTTGCAGTCAAGTATGCGTGGGGAGGTTTCTTGGAGGGGAAAGAGAGGCTTCAGAACCTGAAGATGCCGCCCTCCCCTCTCATATCGCCAACAGGAACCTCCTCTTTGGCTATTCTTCTAAACGCTCTGGGACCATGGTTCCCTGCATCTTCTCTGTCCAATTCAGGCCCCCCCATAGTTTCCCACCTGGCTGGCAGTAGCCGGTTGGCGGCTCTCTGCCTTGCCTCTCTATCCCACATTCTTTGATGTGGGTACAAGGTCATTGAAAGCTTATCAGATTGTACAGTCCCCTGCTCAGTTCCCCTACTGCTTTCCAAAGTCTTCAGGTTAAACCCCCACTTCTGCTTAGGCAGGGCCCTTATCCCCGCCACCCACCACCACCCTAGGTCTCATCTTTGGCCACCATCCCCCTTGGAGTTTGTATATCGGGAAACAGAGCGATCTGCAGGGAGGTGATCGTGTTATGATGGCTGTGAGGCCAACCTGGATCCTGGTTTTGATACTATGTAATAGACCTGGGTCACATTATTATTCTTTAAAAATATGTGGGAATATGCACGCCGTGGCATATTTGGAAATCGTGGGACAAGCTCGGTGCTGGCCCTCGCTTTCCCGCTTGTTTGAAACAGTCGCGCTGCCCACTCCATACGACAGGTTCACTGTACTGTGAACTCCCAGGAATTCTCTTGCTTCTGCTTCCCATCTTGACATAGAAATGCTGGGCCTATGCTACTGTGTCCAGCTTTGTGTGGCTTCTGGGGATCTGAACCCAGGTCCCAATTCTTGCACTGCAAGCACTTTGTCCACTGAACCGTCTAACTCCCTAGCCCCTGCTGCCAATTCGTTCTGACCCTTAGCTCTTGTTTTGCATAAAATGGAAATTGTAATAACAGCTCTGCTGACCGGGGTCACCGTGAGGGTTAACCGAGCCTATGTGCATGCAAGTTGGCAGCCAGGATGCCCGGAACATGGCACGGACCCAGGAACGAGATGGCACTTTCTCATTGTTATCCTGGTCTCTTGTTGTTTGCAGAGCCCTGCCAGCTCGCCCACGCAGGAACTGGGCACCTGCTGTCTGCTCTTTCTAAAATGAACACCCCCTGCTTATCTGCCAGACAGACATCTTCCAGTGTCAGTCCAAGTACATCCAATCTGGGCCTCCTTAGACTCGGGAGGCCGGCTCAAGAGCACTTCTGGTGCCTGGCTGCAGCGGTGATCTACACTCTGAGTGTGGGTTTGGCTCTAGTCAGTACTTAACGTCTCAGGGATCCAGGTAGCATTTCTGAAATGCAGGATTCCTACTTCTTATGGGACCAGGAACCAGAGGGGCTTTTTTAAGTGCCAGGAGGAGGAGTTTGGGGAAACCAGATTAACATATAAGGACGTACTAAAAATCACAGGTGGGAGGCTGAGATGGTTATGCACCTGACATCTGCTAAGACCAGGGCCAACCATGCCCGAAAGGGACTGCAGTGATGCTGGGTCATTGCCTTTGGACTCCTTTTAAGCCAATGCTGGCTCTTTCGGGAAGTGCTACAATGGTCATCTTCAGGGTCACATGCCGGAGAAGGAGATGTGAGCCTTACACTTGGAAGCAATCTTGGGGTCTTCTCCATACACACTCTCAAAACTGATTCCAACAGAGATTTTAATTTTTAAAAATGTCTTGTGTTTATGTGTATGCAACACTTCTTTATGTGCATGCATGTGCGTATGCATGCATGTGCGCCTATGCATGCACACGTGTGAAACTGTGTACGTGTGAGTGCTTGTGTGTAGGCCGGAGTTTGATATCAAATGTCTTCAATAATGACCCATTTATTTCCGGAGGCAGGGTCTCTCAAGCAAGGTTAGAGGCCACTCCTTTTGATTTTTCCATCTTCTAGCACCTACTCTATGCTTATGAAAACAGCCTATGAGTTGGGTGAAGGCAGACACAGTCCTATCACTATGGCCTCAGTGTCCTGAATAGTGAGTGTCTCTAACACATCATTAGGCCTCAGGGACATGAGTCAACAGATGATCTCACTTCTGTCACGAGTCCCTGGGCTGTCGGGCATGCTTCCTGAATGATCCTCACCTCTCTGCACCTCCACCTCCCCAGGAGCAGGACCCCTACTTCTTCCTCCCCTGGGTCAGCCTCCCAGATTGAGCATCAGGGCTGCCAGATCCCAGGCTCCAGTCAGGAAGCAAAGAGACATCCAGATTGATGTGCAAACTTGTTAGCAAGTTGTGTGTAATTTTATAATGTTTCTGGTAAGTGCTAATTGCCTGTTCCTTAAATATTTCTGGTTCTACTGGGAAGCAAAGCAATTGCAACTGTGAATGCGCTTCCCACAGCTGGCGCCCCCATGGAGGGAGCCGGTGTCTCTAGGCACAGAGGGCTCCCTTGTTGAGGGATCCAAGCTTTCTCCCCTACCCAGGACGGAACGATGACAAGCAGAGCAGAAAGAATTTCTGGGAGTAAATGCCCCAGTTTTTCCACTAGGGCTTGAGCTTTTAATACTGGAGGAGAAAGCATTGTTTTCTTTTTCTTTTGGTGCGCCCATTGTGTGTGCGCATGCGCACTTATGTGTGAGTGTGTGAGCGCTAAGGCTGGAAGTCAGTCTCCGGGCCTTGTTCCTTAAGTTGCCCGGCACCTTGCTTTTGAGACAGGGTTTTTTTCCCCCTTTTACTTGATCTTTGCTGATTACACTAGGCTACCTGGTCAGCAAGCCCCAGGGACTCACCCATCTATTCTTCCCCAGCTTTGGGATTACAGCTGTGCACCACTATGCTTGTCCTGTCCATGTGGGTTCTCGGGAATTAAGCATAGGTCCTCAGGCTTGCAGGGCAAATGCTTTACTGCTAAGCCATCTCTCCGGCCCCAGGATAGGGCGGAACTTCTAAAGTGGGGAGGCTACAGAACTACCTGCCTGCCTCAAAGCAGCATCCCTGTTCTCACCGGGGCAAAGGGGCCAGGTATGCCCAGAGGGAGCAGCAGTCGGGATGGATGTGGTTCCTGTGTTAAATGCCTGCTGACATCCCATAGGGCATCTACGTAGGCCAGCCTCCCAGGCCTGGGCCAAGATGTCTATGCAGCACGGAATTTCTCGGAAGCTGGAATCAATGGAAAGCCAACGGGAGGCAGATGTAGCAATCATGGACACTTGGAGCAGTAGTCTAGGGTGGAAGAGCCACAGGCCTGAGGAGGAAGGAGGAGGGGACAAGCTTTCGAAGCTTTCGATCCAGTGACTCCTAAATGGTAGGTCCTATGCTGGGTGCTTTGGTGTATCAAATCTTTGAGAGCCATGGTGAGCCGATCCTGTGCCTTTTCATGGACAAGAAAAGTTAGGTTCATCAGTGAAGGGCTGGCTCACAGAGGCGTGGAAGAATCTCACTGTAAGCTGGATTTGCCCAGCCCTGAATCCTGAGGGAAGGGAGAATGCATTCCACCTGGCGCTTAATCACCACATGGTAAAGGCGAGAAAAGAGAAACCAGGAGACTCCGTGGAAGGTATCTGACCGTGCCAGGGTAAAGTTATCACAAATGAATTCTCCAAAGCTTTCTGAGCACGGTATAGACAGGGACCTGCAAGAGCTGGGGACAAGCTGCTGTCTCTGCCTTGAGTGGTATCACAGCAGCCAGAATGTGGCTTAGGGATGATCAGGAAGAACTTGGCATGCTGTGTGGAAGACTTGATACTTCCTACTGAAGTCAATGAGAAGCGAGAAGCTGTCACTCAAGTCTGTGGGGTTTATTTTTTCCCCCCTTAAGTAGGAGAACACTATGCCAGACTTGGAAGCTGGGAAGATCACTGTGTGCCATGTGGCAGATGGGGAGGGAAGGGTGCTGGGTGGGAGGCCGGTGCCGTCAGCAGCACAGCGACAGAGGATGATGGAGGTCTGGACCACGGTGATGAGAGTGGGATGCTGCTGAGGCAGAACTGCAGGGATCAGGAAACTGAGCGAATGGAGGGGAGCAAGGAGGGGGAGATGAGGCCTGGGGATGGGTGGTGGTGCTGCTCACCTGCACGGGGGCACAGATCAGGTACAGGGGAAGGGGAGGAGGGGTGGAGATGGAGAACTTATTTTGGGGTGATGATATGGACTGGACATTTATGTCCCCTGATTTGTATACTGATGCCTTCAGCTTCTAGTGTGACGATTTGAAAAGATGGGTCGCCGTGGAAGTCATTAAAGTTGAACGAGGTCAGAAGAGGGGGCTACCCCGTGGGATTTCTGTCTTTACGGGAAGAGAGTGCATGCTTTTATCAAGGAAAGGTACATGAGGCCATGAGGAGAAGGCAGCTGTTGTGAGCCAGGAAAGGAACGCTCAATAGGCACTCGCTGTCTAAAGCCTTGACCCCAGCGCTATGAGAAAACATACACACCTGTTGCTCAAACCATGTAGTCTGTGATGCTTTGTTCTGGGGGCCCTGGCTTACAGGTATGAGGGGGCTGCTATGAGGTGCTGGGGCGGGAAGCTACCAGCACAAGTAAGGGAGAGCTGTGGGAGAGGGACAGAGGGGGCAGCTGTTAGGGTTAAGTTTCAAGTTAAAGCCGGGTGCGTCAATGTGACCAACTGCTAGAAGAGGAGGCGGAAGGCTGAGGACAGACCCTGAGAAGCAGCAGTAGGGAGTCATGTGGTCATTGGGAAGGGACATCTGGATATGGTGGAGGATTGGGCGTGGACTTAACCTACTATCATTTGATACCAGCGGCGGTTAAGACTGATGGTCTCAGTCCTCAACTACAAAGCCCAGGCAGAAGGAAGGGGGCTGGAGGAAAAGTGGGTCCTGCTGACTGAACCTTTCCCAGATTCTCCCACTAGACCAGGTTCAAAGGCTCCATGCTGCCCCATGGCATTCTGTGAGTGGACTCCTGCCTCTCTTATAGAGATGAAATATACAATGTTGCAATGTCCCTTTCAAAGCTCCTGTATTGAAAGTTTGGTCCCCAACCTTTGGGAGATGTTGGTAAGCTTGGGAGGTGTTTCTTAGAGGAGGAAGTAGATCACTTACAGTGGGCCCTTAAGACCATCTCATTCCTGTTCTCTCCCGGGCTCCGTGCATTCTGTCCACTGTGATGTGAACAGTCTTTGCCTTACCCTACCACTGCCAGGACCTTCATCCTTCCCTGGGTCTGGAATCAATGGAGACCGGGACTCTGGACCGAATCCTCTGAAACGGTCCTTTCTCCTGGAGGGTCTGTCACAGCAATGAAAACTCACTAACACCCCCCCCCCATACACACATACCGACAGGGACCAAAGGGAGCTGTCCTGTTTTCCATCCAGCCTGGAGGGTGAAGGATGTGGCATGAGGCAGGTCCTAAGGTCGGGTCTATGAGCAAACATGATCCACAGGAGGTAGATCTGGGTCTGGTCCAGAGGACAAGAACCCGAGGGACTGGGGTGGAGGGAACACTGGAGCCCCATGAGCAAGGATCTGTCTTGGTGGCAGACAGCGTGCACAGAGTTCCCGGTGATATTATTTCTCTGCTGTAATGGGGCTGAGGCCAGCATCATTATCTGTTTTGTGAGTGGGAAAATGGAGGCTCATGGAGACCACATGGCGTTCCCGGGGTTGTGGTTTAGGAACTGTGCTGAGGTTCACCAGGTCTGATCCAATTCCAGAGTCTATTTGATCATCAGAGACCCCGCTGCCTCTCTGCACACAACCTGACACAGTCGTGAAGGTTAGAGAGGCCCCTAATCAGACACAGACTGTCCTTCCCAATCTGTCACGGGTTCGGGAAGTCCTGATGGCACTAGTCTGTGACAGACATCCCCACAGGTGTGTTAGGGCCACACCAGGAGGTTTGCCACTGTGATTGAAGTGCTCAGGTCTGAACTGGCCAACAGCAGGTGTTGAATCAATTCTGACTGAGTGAAACAGAATAAGAACTAACGAACGTGTCTCCAACCCCCAGTGACCTGGAGTCCAGGCTTCTGCTATATGGTGTACCCGACTGGGGCAAAGTTTTGGCTTCTATAACTATTTTATAAGGAATTAAAATTCAACAGCTTTGGGAAGCTTTTGGTATAGGGGGAAAACCATGCACTTTGAGAGATGTGGGCTCAAATCCCAGCTCTGCCACTTTCCCAGACTTCTGTGTGACCCCAGGCAGCCTACTTAACCCCTCTGTGCCTCGAAGGGGTTGAGTGAGATGAGATGATGTTTTTTTTTCTGGTATTTAGTTATGAATCTTCTCTTAAATGGAGGCTTATGAGGAGTGAGAGAGAAGGGGGAAAGAAACAAACAGAAACAAAGACAAAAAAGAAAAAAAAAGTAAGAAAAGCAGGCCAGTGTTAGCATCTGCTTCACACTGATGGTCCCTGGGGCTGTACCAAGTCCGTCTACAATAGCACTGCACCCTCCGGAGGTGACAAACAAGGCTGCTGCCACACAGTAGGCTCTCTGCCACACAGTAGGCTCTCTGCCACACAGTAGGCTCTCTGCCACATAGTAGGCTCTCAGCAAATGCCATGCCCCTTTCTTTTTCTGTCAAATCTCAAACAGATCTGATTCCTTTTTCCTGTGCGACTAACCTTCAAATATTTGGATTCAGTTATTCAGTCTCCTGAGTCCACCTCCCCCCAGCAGGTAAACATTAGAGGGCCACAAACATTTCTCACGGGGATTGACTTAAGTCTGTCCAAAGCTGGGGCCCTCCATACCTAAGCTCTGCTCTCCAGTGGCTGATCAAGACTGAGGAAGCACAAAAATCGCCTGCTTTCATTATAGCGACTGGGTTTTTTTTTTTTAATTTATTATTATTTCACTATCTGCTACTACTTTAGCCAATAGCTCTCCCTGCTCGAGACTATTCTGTCTGCCAGATGGTATTATTTCTCTTAGGTTCAAGGCATTTGTGTCTTGTCCAAATCTCAGGCCAAGCAAGAGCCGATTATGGATATGTTGCTATCACAGGTCATTTCTGCTCCTGGATGGAGACATTTACAGGATTTGTACTTGACACTGGTCAACCAAGCATCCTGTCTGGTGTTCAACCTCCCCTAGATCCAGGCTCTCTGTTCTGAGAAGACTGCGGTGGCTATCTTCACTCTGACAACACGGTGAAGTGGGCATTAGTATTACAGGCCAGGCTCCTAGAATCTGTTGAGTTGCTATAGTTCTGAATCCCTGCATCTGAAACAGTCTTTGCAGGTGTCATCAAGATGGTGGCAGACTGAGTAGGGTGGGGGCAGACCCCTAGCCTGCTGGTACCCATATGAGAAGCCAAACACACACAAAACTGTGTATGGTGGCAATGGTAGGGAGAGGAGAGATGCCACCAGAGATGCGAGGAAGAGTGAAGGAGGATGCTACCCGGAGCCTCAGAGGGAGCGTGCCTTGCTGACATCTGGGTCCCAGATTTGCCACCTCCAGACAGGAAGCCATGCCATGCGTGTACAGAAACACATTGTTATTGCTTTAAGAGACCTGGTTCACATGTGGATTTTGTTTGGCTCTGGTTTTTTTTTTTTTTTTTTTTTTTTTTTTTTTTTTTTTGGTGACACATAGCACCTCTTGTGTGCCTGGGGTTGAAACATAACAGGTCCTGGTTTGAGAAGAACCTTTGGTGTGCTAGGTAGGTAGTGTGTATGGGAGCCACCCTGAGGACATACGTCCCTCCTCTGTGTCCTAACCCTGTCTCTCTAATAACCAGGAGATCATTTTTTAGGACTTAGTGCCCACTTCCCTACAAAGATGCCTGCTCCCTTTTTCTTATTCCCATGGGCTGGGTGGGTGACCATCTTGGATTAATTCCCATTTGTTCTATCTCCCTACTAGAATGAAGACCACCTGGGGTAAGGCCTGGATCTCATAACAAGAGCTTAATCACTCACAGCATGACAGCTGCCTTCTTTCTGGGCCTTCTCTTTTGAACAACAGGAGATTTGGAAGTTCATGAAGGGTGTTAACAGGGATACCCCGTGGACCCTAGAGTGTGCTATTTCTTTAACAACAGTTACTAAAAGGAATGAAGACCCCTGTTGGCATCTTCCTCAGGCCATCAACAACAGTGGCTACCTGTTCTCCTGTGTTCAACACAATCACCCATTTAATCACAAGGTAGCTTGGGAGGCCACTGACCCCAGTTTAAAGATTTCAAAAAATAGATGAGACTCTGCAAGTCTGCACATGCCAGTTATGAATTAGGGATGAAACCCTGGCCCATAGCTGGTGTAGGAGATCCCACACGCCAACTGAACTGTCCCAGGTAATCCTCAAAATCGTCGGGTACAATGGGATTGAGGAGCAGTGAGCAAAGAATGAGATGGAGGCTCAGACAGGTCAACTAATGTGTCTGAGGAGAGGCGTGGAAGGGGCCAGAATTTGAACCCAGGCTTCATGCTTGCGGATGGAAATCTCAAGTCTTCCCCCTCCCCGAGTGAGCCTGCCAGGTTCCTTGGAAGCAGTTACCTTCGTAGGAAGCCTTGAATCCCAGGGAGCTGCCGCTGCTGTCGCTCTGGAAGAGGAGCCACATTTGGTGGTGGGTGCTGACGATAAGGTCTGGGACGGACGTACCTGTCAGGCTGTTGGGAGAGAGATACTTAGTGGTCTGCACCCTGCCAAGAGCCAAGGGAAAGCTGGAGGGGAGCCAAGGAGCCAGGCCTGCTCTGGGTCTATCACACTCTAAACTGGAGCTAGGCCACATGCACAAGACAGAGACATTTCCAGACCCCTTGTTGGGTTACTGGGTTAGGTGTAAGGGAACTGAAGGATTCCCCAAAGCAGAGGCCCAGCCCAGTGGATTCCAGGACAGCCTGGTATGGCTTCCTTGATGAGACTTTGTCATATTGGTTTCCTTGGCCCGGGAAAGATGGTCGTTATGTCTATGGAGCTGTCCATGTCTCAGATTGTTCTGGACATGTGGAAAGGTCGCTGAAACACTTCCATGGTCTCAGTGGGAGGTTAGAGCCAGGGACAGAAGTCACCTAGAGTAGAGACACTGGGAGGTGGCAGAAACAGGATGTTTCAAAGAAGCATTTGGCTGGTAGAAAGAGCCAGGCACACAGGAATGACACCTTTGTTTGACTTTGCCCAACACTGCCCAGTCTGAACTTCATGTTCAGATTCTATGAAGTCTCTTCCCCTTGGCAGGGGTGGGGAGAGGCAGATGGATTATTGCAGACACCAGGAGCTCTGCAGGACACTGTCCCTACAGCCCTGGGTCTGGAGACCAGGGTGGACTCTGTGAGCGTGTCTGTCCCCCATCCCAATCCAGACATACATACACTTACATGTAGAGGACTGTCTTCTGGTCCCCATCCTGCCCACCGTCCCCGACCGTCAGGGTGTCATAGCCCCTCTCTAAATCAAACTCTTCAAAGGCCAGCTTGATCACCTAGAGGAGGGAGCACAGCGTTAGGGACTTGGCAGTGGCTGGGAGGAAGTCTCTGGAAGCCTCACCGTGTCCTGACACGCTCAAAGTCTCTGGGGGATCCCCCTTCCTCCACACACTGCCCATTTCAGTGCCATCCTGAGGAACATGACTTTCTCCACAGGCGATATGGTCCCTGGGGTCCCCTGATGTCTCTGAAGATGTCTGAGGCACATCTGGCAAGTTCTGGCAGCTGTCAAAGAGCCACCAGGCACAGCTGGCAGACCACAAGATGATTGGATTCGTTCTTCATGCTTTCATGGCCAGAAATCCCCTTGGGCTTGGTGGCAGTATCAGGCCACATGTGGAATCTCAGCTCTGCTGCCCCCCTGGGACCTGGAGAAGACACCCCGACTTCTCCTCTCTCCTCTACTGTTTTCCATTTCCTCTGTTGGTTAATTTGTTGACAAAATGAATGCTCTTGGAAGGAGCAAGATCTTTTGCAAGATCTCTCTCCGTGTCTCTCTCTGTCTTTGTCTCTCTGTCTTTGTCTCTCTCAGCTTGCCTTAGTCCCATCTACCACAAATATTTACAAAAGCAGCTGCCATAGACAGGCTGGGGTGGGTCCTGCCATTACCATAACACTGTCCCTGCCATGCATGGGTGTCATTAGTATACCAGTGTCCCTGCCTTGCTTGATGTAGGGGTTCCAAGAAATATACTAACACCCCAAGGACAGGTATGACACTGGGGGGGGGGTCGTGGAGTGAGAACTCAGCCTGTGGTGGAGAGAGGAGGGGGTGCTACACATGACTGAGGCCTCTGAGGGAATTCTGAAGCCTATGGAGGACCCCGCCAGACCTTAAGGGTGGCTGGAGGGGGGCAAGGGCTGCTCTAAGAGGGAGTCCAGTGCACAGAACTGAGCTACAGCAGAAAAGGAATGTTCTAGAATAGACTGTAGACAACAGGACTACAGATAGCAGGCATGTCGACTGCCTTACTCTGGAGGCCATCTGGTTGGGTCTGCAGAGCACAAAGGTGACTCCAGAAGGTTTAGAACTGCAGAGTTTGCCTGCAGCATAGTTCAAAGTCCCTCCCACCACCACGGGCTTTCTCCTCAAGGAGATGACGTCAGTCTGGCACAGAAATGACTGGCAGTTGTGAGCTGGGTAGTGAGCAGGGTTGAGGCCTTTGGCAGAGGAGCAGTAGAGGAGATGGAAGAGAGGCCAGGCCCTAGGGACATTTGGGGATGTGTGACTGGGTGAATGTGGGGCTGGGACAGGGTGGGAAGAAAGAAGGGAAATCCTGGATGACTGACAGGTTTTTGACTTAGTCAGCTGGGCAGTGGGTGGGGCCAATTGCTGATACTCAGAACCAGTGTCTAGCCAGGCCTTCTTTCTACCTCTTGTATTCTAATGCTGCTCCTCCCGGAAGCTGAAGCTGCCTTTTTGCTGTTGACACGACAAGCCAAGGAGGACGGACTTCCTATGTGATGGACGGCCTCTTCAGGTTTCTCGGCCCAAATCAGGCAGCCTAGTGCTCAGCCTGGAGGTCACCAGAATCTTCCTCATATCACCTCACTTACTGTAGAAGCAAACTAAAGTTGCCCACAGTGGTGAGCCTGGTACCCTCCTCACAGACCCCTCAGCTTGGCCATGGGGTTCACAGAGGAAAGCAACTCTGGGGAGAACATTCTGGAGCACCTCTATCAGTTTCCATGCTGGCTGGGAGAAAGCCCAGGGGCTTCCTGGAGGAAATGAAGTCCTGGAGAATGAGCAGTTTGGATGTGGGTGATAAAACAATCATCAGAGTAGAGGAAGAGCGGCTATGTGGAAATAGTGTGACTTGTCCAGAGACTTCTGTGTGTGTGTGTGCATGGTATGTGTGTGTACATGGTGTGTGTGCATGCATGGTGTGTGTGTGTGCAAGGTGCATGTGTGCATAGTGCGTGCATGGTATGTGTGCATGGTGCATGTGTGTACATGGTGTGTGTGCATCCATGGTGTGTGTGTGTCTGTATGTGTGTAAGGTGCATGTGTGCATGGTGTGTGCGTGCATGGTGTGTATGCATGGTGCATGTGTGTGCATGGTGTGTGTGCATGCTTAGTGCGTGTGTGTGTGCGCGTGTGAGTGTGTGCGCACACTTGTTGAGGACAGAGGACAACCTCAAATGTTTCTCTAATAACAGCAACCACCTCTATCACCTTTGTTTAAAGACATGGTCTCTCACTGGCCTGTAACTCACCAATGAAGCTAGCCAGCTAACCAGCAAGCCCCAGGGAACCTGGGGATTACAAGTGTGCACCCTATTGACAGGTCCTAGGAATTATTAAATTCCTGTCCTCTGTACCAACTGGACTGTCTCCCCAGCCCCTGTCCAGAGACTTCTACAACTCAGTTATTTAAGCAAATGGGAAGCAGAGAGTGGTGACTTGGAAGCCATAGGAGGAGCCAGGCTAAGAAAGGCTGTCTGACATGCTAAGGATGTGGGCTGGCATTCTAAAGACAATAGGGAACCAGTAAGAGTGTTGAGGTATCTGTGTTAGAAGCAACAGCATCATGGGTGGTCTGCAGCCCAGGAGACCAGTTCCTCGGCTTCAGAGAGGATCTGGTGAGGGACGAAGCGCTAGAGAGATGGGATGGAATTCAACAGTCCACAGTGAGTGGCTATTCCTCCCTGGATTTCTGTCCGGAATGCTCTCCGTCAGCTAATGGCGTCATCAAATGGCCCCTTGTTTAGGCTGGAATCTTCTCCCCATCTCTCCTCCTCTACAGTCCTGTTATGAAAAATGATTTTTGGAGCATCTCATTCTAGACTGACACATACACTGAGAGTCTTTCCACATCTGTTCCCTGTCACATGGCTGACATGGCCAGCTGAGCTCCTGGGTGTCCTCATCGCAGAGATCATTTGGATATGAACCATCCTCCACTAGCTCGTGTCACCATGGGTGGCACTGTTTTGAGAGGATGTGGAACCTGACCAGAGGAAGTAGGTCACCAGGGCTGGGGCTTGAGGTACACAGTGTGGCCCTGCCTCCTGTTCTAGCTCTGCTCTCTGGTCTTTTGAGATGTGGGGAGTCCAGTCTCATGCCCCAGCCACTATGGACCCCATCACACCTTTTCACAATGGTGTGCTCTAACGTCTCCTCAAACTGTGAGCTGAGAGGGAACTTCTCTGCTCTTACCGCTCCAGTCATAGTGATGAGGGGGGACTAAGACTGGTCAGCCTCAGGATGTGCTTCGCTTCCTTCCCTGTCCCTACTGCTGCCCCGGCAATGCCTTTGCCCGGGGCTTATCCCCTTTATACCCATGCCTGCCCATACTCCAGGCATATGTAGAAGCTGAGAAAGCATCTGACAGCCTGGCACTTGATTCCCAGCCTTTTCTGATTCCCAGCCTAGGCTGGGCCACCAGACTGTGGGATCCCTCGCAGTATTAGAACACAGGCTGGTCAGCCCTTTCTGTAAAGGGTCACACCGGAAACCCCTTTGAGAGTCGGGTGGTGGTGGCACACACCTTTAATCGCAGGACTTGGGAGGCAGAGGCAGGTGGATCTTAGTGAGTTCGAGGCCAGACTGGTCTACAAAGCAAGTTCCAGGACAGCCAGGACCACACAGAGAAACCCTGTCCCCCCCCCAAAAAAAAAAAAAAAGCCAAAGAAATACCTTTGAGGGCCACATACTCTCTTTCACACGGTCCTTCTCTATGCAGCACGAACACAGCCCCACATGGTAGGTGCTTCAGTGGACGTGACTGCGTCCCAGTAAAACTTTATAAAGCGAGCAATGGGCTTGATGCTCCTGGGTCCTAGTCTGCAGAGCCCTGGCATAGGAGGCTCCCTGAGACACCTAAGCATAGCCTTTCATCATCTTATACCATTTCTTTGCTACAACAGCTAATGCTTACCATGAAGTTAACTATGTTCTAAGCATATTGCACAAGTCTGCGCATGTGAAAATCAAGACAGCTCCTATTTCACAGAGAGGAAGGCCCAGGCACAGAGAGACGATGTGCTTCGCCTAGGCTCACACAGCCTGGTAGCCGAGTGCTGTCGCCGGACGGGCTTCTTGTCACCGTGCTCTAGTGCCTGGGATCACCCCAGCAGGGTCTCACACGCACAAGGCAGAGGTGATGCCCTACCCGCTAAAGCTGCTCCAAGTTCTCAGCTGGATCTGAGCAGGTGCTTGGCAAATGCACGCCGCACAGAAAGCACCCCCCTACCCCGGGGCCAGGCAGTGTGCCCCGCAGGAGGACCAGCTTCCCTCTGTAGGGTCTACAGCTCTGGTTAAACATGGTCACTGCATCCAGCCAGACCCGGGGCAAGGGACACCACTTACGAAGCCAACTCTACAGAGGGAGTGCCTGACTACCAGACCCGTAATGGGAAAGTACTGCTTTGAAGGGTAGAACCTGGAGCCATTAAATGATTCCCCTCAGTGGCTCACACTGCCTTTGGACATCAACCACATCGCGGAGTAGTGACCAGGATGCAGGGGCTAATTACATCAAGAGGCAGGTTCAGCACACACGGACTTGCCTTCCAGTGGCCCCAGCACATGGGGTGCCCATGCTCTCCTTTGTTCTTTCCTCCTCCGCTTTTGGCCATTGTTTAAAGGCGGGATCCTATAATGACTCATTAACTACCATGCAGATCAATCAAGCTCACAAGGCCCCTTTGTGAGGCAGGAGAACCTTTGGGGGTAGAAGCAGGCGCGATCAAGAGCCACATTTGCATCCAGCTCAGACATCCAACTTAAGATCATTAGATAAGCAGATAAACAAACGTATCTTCTGGGACGCGGTTACCGCTATGCGCCACGCATGGAGCTAGTTGCTGCCATTAAGTTATCTCAGCATAACTTAGCGCAATATTGGAAAGCCAGAATGCATGCAGACCAGTAGCGCTGGGGATGCAGGAGAGAAAAGGATGGGAGGGGCATCCATGGAAGAAGGAGAGGATGCATGGGGCCTGGCAGTGCAGAGGAGGGCATGGGCTCAGCAGCACATGGTGTGAGCAGTTCAGAGGAGGGAGGCCAACTGGGGTAGGGGTGGAGAACAGCGTGGATGAAGCTGCAGTTGGGAGGTGCTTTGAGTCTGGAGCCTGCTGTTCGGACTGACTTCATGGTTAGGTAGAGGGGAAGCTGTGACTGAGAGCAATGTGTGGACAGGAAGCGTGGAGACCCAGTGGGAGCTGGTGGGGGACCCAGGGTGGGAGGAGGGGCTGGTAAAGCCAGGGTCTCTGACAGTGGCAAAGAGAGAGAAAGTCAGAAGGGGCTGCGGATGAGACCCTCAGTACAGGACAACCTCTCTTGATAATGATGCTAAGTGTTCTTGAACAGAGGAAGCCCAGGAGCCAGGCCTGGGCAAGCTCAACAGGGCTAAGCCTCTCTCCACTGAGTCGTGTGCCCACGGTAGGAGAGATAGGCACACTGGTGGCCTTGCTAGTCTTGCTTTTGGGGAGACTAGTGAACCAGGAACAGAGACAAAAGCCATGCTGGTAAGAAAGCAGAGGGAAGAAGGGGGAGCTGGGCATGTTGAAGTGATGGAGGCTTTACAGAGATGACCATGGCATCTCCCCAGCCTGGAGGGGCGGAGAAGGCACAGGATACACCTCTGAGGTGCTATACAGAGGCCTTCAAGGGCCAAGCGTGTCTTTCAACCAGAATTCAAGGTATCTGCCACTGGGGCTTCTGGGGCGGGTATCGGGAGCAGGACCAGAGCTTGGCTGGAAGGATGAGAATCCTGTTTATCACAGCCTGGCTGGTGGGGCCCTGAGTGCTCCGTAACATAAGGCTCCAGGTGTGCACGGCGCTGTTCCAGGTGTTCTTTGTGAGGAATGGTCTTGGGAATCTGTGCCAGGTCGGCCTCCCTTGGCATTTCTGATGGTGAGCCAAGTTCAAGGAATACCATGGTAAGCAGATATTATATTGGCGCTCAGATGAAGATAGCAAGAACTCGGGTTACCCAAATGCCTAAAGGATACCACACAACTGTTTCCCCTCTCCTTGGCTCTGCCAAGCTCTCGGTAGGCTAGGTAGTGGGGTTCCTAATGTCTATCTAATGGATTGAGAAGGGGAGGGCCCTCTGCCTGGCTCCCCATTGTGACTGTGCTCTTGTCTCCACAGTGTGGAGTGTGGAACCTCCAGGAGTTTGGTTCCTGTCTCCATGCTGATACAGATTCATGGGCATCCAAAAAAAAAAAAAAAAAAAACAACCAAACAGCTCCTATCTGTATTCCCAGATCCCTCCTGAGCACAGCTGCCAGGAGCTACGGAGAGGCCACAAGTCCAAGAAGGACCTTCATGTCTTCAGAACCGCTCTCCCAAGGAGGGGGCAGAGTGACGCATGTCCCAGTCCTCATGCCCCAGACCCACCTGCCATGATGCCTGCTCTTTGCAAAGGGAGCCATCTACCCTGGCTCCATCCTGCCAAGCCAGAAGTACTCAGATCTCAATACCTGCCTCAGCTCACCTCTCCACTCTGAGTCTCGTTGCTTCCTCAGCCCTGGCCTGCCCTTGGCCTCCAGTTTCCAGTCAATATCCCAAACAAAGAATGCCTCAAGATACTCCCATCCTTCTGTGTCCTGGTCCACTCGCTGCCAAGGCAAGGAATCTTTGTTCTCAGCCTCCAATGACTCACCTCCTCCTGTCCACACCCCCAGCCCTTCTGTCTGCTCCACACCCAGGCTCCACTCCGACAAATGTCCCGCCTAGACCAAGGCCAGCCACCTCCTCAGTCTTCTTCCACTGTCCTTGCCAGGCATGTCCTAGCTGGGGAAGCCCTGCTTTCCCATCCGAGTCTCAACCTCCCTCCCCATGGCTCTTCCACGTACAAGCACGGTGCCCAGATCCACTCAAACTCCCAGATCTCTTCTCATTTTTCAAGAAATTATGTCCCTTCCTTAGGCTTCTATTCCTACCCATGGGCCAGCGATGACATCTGTCCCTCTCTCTCTCACTAGATTCATGAGCACAGAGCATTCATGGACTACACAGATGTACCCCACTGTCTGTTCCTCCCTTGCCCTGTGTGGCATATTCTTTCTTTTGTATTCTCCCATCTGCACCTTTCCAGTCAGTAGCAGAGAGCGTCAGAGCTATGACTGTGGACACTGGAGCCAGAAAGATGGAGGTCGGACCTGCCACTTCCCGACCATGCGCGCTAACCATCTGCAACCTTTAACCGAGCTGTACTCCGGTTTCCTCACCCATCTGGTAGGTCTGTTAAAAACTAATTCATTATGCAATTAAGAAAATGCAATGGATCGTTTATATAGAGGGATTCATTTGCTCAATGCTGGCATGGAATAGATGTACAGTAAAAGCTATAATAGTTATTAACGACAGTCTGATACATTCAGCTTCGCATTCTTTGACTTCAGATAGAATCTGAACCTCCAGGCTGAGCTCGTGGGTGCCTCATGATGTGGCTCCTGTTTGTCCTTCCTTCAGTGGCCGAGCCAGGATTGGGGAATAACTTGCATTTTCAGAGGCTGTTCCAACCTCAGCACCATTGCATGGGCTCTGCCCTGTGCTCCCTCCTAGTTACCCATCCTTACAGCCCTGCTCAAAGGTCTCCTTGGTGAAAACACCTCTGACACACTAGTTAGTGATGTCTTTCTGGGTTTCCCCCAGGACCCTGGCCCCCCTTCCAGCCGGCCTTCTCTGTACTCTGGTTTTTAGGCCATGCACACATCTGTACTGTTAGCAGTCTCAAGCAGATGGGGTACCTGGAGTCGGTGACCAAGCAGACGGCCGTCTCTTAAAACCCACTGGGGACTTAGTCACCGGGCTTTTCTGCTCAAGGAGATGTCCTGGGGTGCCCCCCCCAGGTGCCACTTCCAGGAGCAGCTTAGAAAGTGGGCGCTTGCCCCTCTGCCAGCAGGAGACAACTCCACTTCAGCGCTGCAGCTTTGAGATATCCGCCCAAGTCCACCTTGTTGCAGGGCGTGCTCTCTGGCTCCCTTCCTACCCAATACCAGGGTCCTGGGGTTTCTTTGAGATGTATAGAGAAAGCACTAGCTTCCAGAGAAAGCTTGTCTGGCTCTCTCAAACCCTTCTGGTCTTCCTCAGCCGCTTCTGGAAACTTCTTTAAGAGCTGCAGAGGTGCTAGGAGCAACCTTCTTTTTGGAAAGGCCTTCTTTCTCTTCAGAGAACCTGGCTCCAGGAGCCGAGGCTGGAGCAACCTCTTCTTTGACACGTGGTGGAAGAGCCAATATGGGGTCCCAAGGCTCCATACATTGCTGAAGCTTTGCCTAATGAGGGACACAAAGTGTTCCTCAGAGAATTTCTAAGCCTCGTCGAGACTTTCTCCTACCATAATCTTCAAGTTCAAAAGGAAACCAAGCTAAAGTCTTCTACTATGTTGAGGAGGAACCCTCTGTCCAGCCACTTAACAACCTTAACAGTAGCAAGCTTGTGTGATCCACTCTCACTCCATGTGGCCCTCGCAGTCCTTCCCTGTCAAACGACTTCACTAAAATGCAAGGTAGTAAAACGTGGATCTTTCCTTGATAGATGCCGTTGAGGGGAACCAGCTTCCTGTGTTTTCTGTGCTCTGACCTTAGGCACTTGAACTAAAAGACTTTGAAATGTTGGCTAAAACTTAAAAACAAAACAATTTAAAAAGCTCTTTCAAATGATAGACTAAAAGCTATCGTTCTTCAATTCCTATGTGGAAGCCCCTTGGACTTTATTAGGGGTCAGGCCTTCTAGAGTGGTAGGTAAGGTAAATGGGGTTCTAAAAGGGAGAGAAAGGGGCACGATGTTGTCATAGGAGGAGGAGCTAGAGGAGCAGGCAGCAGTCTTGGAGGGCTTCTTTGTATGCAGAGAGGTAAGGGCAAGGAAGGACAAGATCAGTAGGGGGCCTACAAACCTGATAGAGTCCTCTGCAGAAGTGAGATCTGCTAACAACTTGATCACACCTGCTACCCAGCAGACCTTTGAGGAAATGAAGGTCTGCTGTCTAAGGCCCCCTGCCTGGAGTGCAGCCATTTTGTTGGAGCAAGCATGGGGACTCCGAGGATGACTTGGTGCTCACAGCCAGCCTTGGCCTTGAGTGCATTGTTGATATTTAGGGACATGCAGCTTTGGTTTCAGGAACTCCTAAAGAAAAGTCAGGAGCCGGAGGCCACTGCTCCCCAAGGTGGGGACACCCCTGTGTAAAGCAGCAGGGGGGTTAACTAGAAATCAGTCTGTCTGCTCTCACCTGGCCTATCTGCCCTGTGAGCGGAGCAGAAAGCTGCAAAGCTCAACCCTTGACACTGACAGGGCAGAAGGCAAGACTTCCCCTGACCGCCCATGAGGACGAGGGGCCCTTGCACAGGACTCTTTATGTTCCTTATGCAGTTTTGAAACCTTTGTGGTGAAAACGTAAATCTGAAATGGGGTTATAACCAGAAGGGCTCCAGTACCAGCCACAGTCCAATACAAACTCCCCATGGAAAAACAAAACAAAACAAAGCAAGTTCTGCCTTAGTCTCAAATAATCCCTGAAGTTTATGATTATTCTAGCCATATACTCAGAAGTCAAACAGCATAGATTGAAACATGGTTCTGGGAGTCGTGGGAGGCGAAAACTGACCCCCACATCAAATGTACAGACTTCATATCAACAGACACAGACTACAAAAGAGGCTTTGTCAGAAACCGATGAAGGCTCTCAGCATCCGAGGACGGGGAAATGTGATCAAGAACATGTCAAAAGGACCAGTGATGGCTCCACAAGTGAATGTTATTTACGATTGGTCTTCGGTGAGTGAATTTAACATCTAGGAAGAGAATAAGCGACCAGAGGAGAGGGAAAAATGTGAATCGAAGAAACAGAAGACACACAAGACACACAGAGAAAAGTGAACTTTTTTTTTTTTTTTGAGACAGAGTTTCTCTGTAGCTTTGGAGCCTGAAACTAGCTCTTGTAGACTAAGCTGGCTTCGAACTCAGAGAGATCCACCTGCCTCTGCTTCCCGAGTACTGAGATTAAAGGTGTGTGCCACCAGCGCCCGGCTGGAAAATGAACTTTTTTTCCAACCCCTTAAAAAGGGAGGGGGGAGACAATAAAGATGAAATGACAGTGAGAAAGATAATGGCTAAACACTCGGCCAAACACTCAAGGACAGGAGGAGAGGCGCAAGCCACAGATCCAAGAAGCTTGGTGAACTCACAGGAAGCTGTGTGAGATGCCCACATCTGGACACGGGCAGTGAAATGTTGGGCAGCAAGGATGAGGAGAAGGTCGGGAAGCAGATAGAAATGGCACCATGCAAGGACGTGATGACAAACTAGGAGTGAATACAGCAGAGTGATAAATACACCCGCAGAGAAACTGTCGACTCAAACGTCCGGGGGTCTTCTCCTAAGAGCTGGCTAAAGAGAACATCCCAAGACGGAAGAGAACTCAGAAAGCTTGCTGGCAGGGGGAACGTCCTGCAACAGCAAGGAGATGGAGCAGGAAGAAGGAAATTCTCCGGAGTAGGACCGTGATGGAAGCGACTGGAAGCTGGGAGGCGGTGAGCACACAGGGAAGCCTGAACCAGAAGCCTGAACCAGTGCTGGTTTATTAAGGAGTAACAGGGGTAGAGTGTGGGAGGCCATGGTGTGACTCGGGAAACCCCTGCAGCAGGGAACAGCCTGGCCACTCGAGATGCAGTGTTTTCAGAGCCCTGACCTCTCGGGAAGAAGGAAACACGAGATCATAAAACTTGGGACTTATTAAATGCATATGCATATTGCCAGAGTTTTTAAGTGAACTCTAATAGACAGAACCATATGGTTAAATAATACGATTAAGTAGTCTGAATTCTCTAGTTAAAAGATTATTAGTTTAAAAAAACCCCAGCTATGCACAAAACCCCAAGAAGTATGAAGTAAAGGTTGAAAGTAATTGAATAGAATAATAAGAAACTTGATCTAATTGCTGGGGGTGGGGAGTGGGGAAGTGTCAAGGAAAAAAAATCACCAACAAGAGAGAGTCATTACATAATTCTTTTGAAATAGTTGATCTACCAGGAAAGCGTGCAGTGTTCAACTTGTGTCTCTAATTACACAGTTGCAAAATACAGGACACAAAAATCGACAGAACTTTAGAGAAAAACAGACAGACACAGTCACAGTGGGGGATTTTAATATCTCTCCATCATAGGGCATTGATTAAGAAGACAAAAAAGTCAATTGAGACATAAGACACACACAACCAACAAGCTTGATGTGGTGGAGAAATTACAACACAAAGCTACAAAATGTACCTTGAAAAAACGTGTGTTTTTTTCAAGCACCCATAGAACACGTTGAAAATAACCACTTCTGATCCAAAAAAAATACATCTCAATTGATTTCAAGTGATTCAATATATAGTTTTCCCTAAACATAAACTTTATAACCAGAACTTTATAACCAGAAGATTTTCGTTGTTTAAAGTCCAGATATATTTCTAAATAACTCATGATTGAAAGAGGAACCAATTATGGAAAATGGAAGATATTCAGAACAGGGTGAGGGGTGTAGATCAGTGGAAGAGCATTTACTTAGCATGTGTGAGGCCTGGGGTTCATTTCTTTAGCACCAAAGTTAGAAAGGAAATTAGAAAGGGGTGGTGGTGATTGTTCAGTGGTTAAGAGCACTTGCTGTACTGGCAGGGGTCCTGGGTTTGGTTCCCAGCACCTACATGGTGACTTCAGTTCCAGGGGATTTAACACCATCTTCTGACTGTGTGTGGAAGATCCTTCTTTCCGTGTGTTGCTATTATTGGTTAATGAATAAAGAAACTGTTTTGAGCATGTGATAGGGTAGAGCAGAACTAGGCAGGGAAAACTAAACTGAATGCTGGGAGAAGAAAGGTGGAGGGAGAGAGAAGCTATGCAGCCCAGCCAGAGCCAGACAGAACTTTAGCTGGTAAGCCACTGCCACATGGGGATACATAGATTAATAGAAATGGGTTAAATTAATATAAGAGTTAGCTAATAAGAAGACAGAGCTAATGGGCCAAGCAGTGATTTAATTAATACAGTTTCTGTGTGTTTATTTCAGGTCTAAGCTAGGTGGGTGGCAGGGGACCAACAAGTACCCCCCCAACACTGACCTCCTCAGATGCCAGGCTCACACACACACACACACACACACACACACACACACACACACAGATGAAATATCCAAATATAAAATATAAATAAATAAATCTTAAAAATACAAATCAAAGCCTAGGGACTACCAGAACTAAATGTTGCAACTATGTGCTCTCTCCAAATATATGTATACATGTTACTTATATAAATTTGTTGAAGTATTGTCAAAATAATCCTCAGAGAAAAATTTGTAGCTTTAGATGCTGAAATAAGATTGAAAATAATGGACTAAGCAGGAATAATAAAATGCTAGACGAAAAATAAAATAAAACCGAATACACAGAAGGTAAGAAAATATAAAGAACAGAAATGGATGAAACAAAATGTTTTGAAAGGCATGGCAACAAAATCAAACTCAGTTCTTTGGAGAGATCAGCAGGTATGGAGCTTTTGACAATACTGAGTTTTTTAAAGATGTAAATCAAAAAGGGAAAATAACACAAAAGCACAATATTAGCATATATCAGTAAGCATAACTGTACACAGAATACTTTTATACTACTTTTGAAATTTTAGTTAAATTAACTCAAGACAGAAACAACTGACCTAGATTACTCCTTAGTCATCACAGATATTGAACCTGGAGTCTTATCCCCCAGCACCAGATGCACACATTTTGGCTGAAAAAGTCCACAAAACTTTGAAAGCGAAAGTTATTGCAATTTTCCCCTGACAATCCCAGGAGGCAGAGGGAAACACTTTTCAAACTATTTTATGAAGCCAGCATTTTTTTTGATGCAAACTTTTGGCAAAGACAAAATAAAAGACCAGACCTCACAAAACAGAAACACATTATTAAATAAGATAAAATTATTATTAATTTAAAGATGATGAGCATGACAGTGTCCACATTTAAGTGGTGAGTAGAGGACCTAGGAACGAGGCCGGTAACGTCGCAAGAGCCAACAGACACTACTCACTACAGAATGAGAATCAAGGAGCAGAACAAAGACGGTATCGTGGGTGTGGGATGTTGTTTGATAAAATTCAACATCCGTCCTCAATAAAAAGCCTTGGTGAACTAGGATGGGAAAGATACTCCCCCAAGCCCCAAAGGAGACTTTCTATATTAAAAGAAACATTCTCCAGGAAACATCACACAGAACAGTGAAGAAACAGATTTCACTCAACATCAATCCACCACCATCACAAATGATAAACAGATGGGATAGGAAGAGATGAAACCATCATTCTTTGCAGATGTCAACTGCCTATAAACACAGTCAGTGCCAAGGAAATCTCGGATAAATGGTCTCAAGATATTTATTCTTTATAAAGAAAATCAAAGTACAAAAATGGATTACATTTTTGAATGAGCATCAAGAAACATGTAGTGTTGGATTTTGAGAGTCATGATTTATGTTTATACGAATCATACTGTTATATTAATGAGACATAAGATATAGATAGTATTTAGGAGTAAATATATGAAGAAATGAGTAAGAGTTGTAATAGAGACAAATTTATTGAGTGTCACTAAAGAAACCCTAAGCAAATAGAAAGGTATACCATATTCATGGACCAAAGGACCCCATATCAACAAATCAGACAGAATTCAAATGATCCAACAGGCTATTGTGGACCCTGGCAAGACTGTTACATTTTTAAAAGATAACAAAAATATTTGGAATTGTAAAAAACTAAAAACCCAAAACAACAACAACAACAACAATGCCCTCCCATGTGACAGGAATGAATACATGAAAGGTTTTGGATGACAGAGAGTAGGACTGCACACAACCTAGGAAAACGGTGAGGGAAGTTCATAAAAAAAAAAAAAAACAAGATTCCACGCATGTGCAGTCCAAATACTGGCACATGAAGCTTTGTACTCTAGGGACACACAGTTGAGTATAATAAACAAGCAATGCACTAGAATAACAAACACACTTCAGGCCATGGCTGTGTCTGACGGTGCTGAGGATGGGAGATGGTTGGTCTGGGTGGAGCACCATCAGGATAGCTGATTTCTTTTCTGCTTCTTATGCAGGGACAGGGATACTCAGTGTTTCTTGAATTAATGTTATTTATATCCTCCTTATGGCTTATCAAGTTTTCTTAAATTCAATAAAGGCAAATGGAGGCTCTCTGCAGAGAAGTTACCACCTGGAGGCTGGTGGGTTGGCAGGCCCTTGTAGGCAATCTGTCCCTAACCTGCACCTGCCCACAGGACCCTGATTCCCCACTGTGGGAGCCTTACCTTAGCGGGGTTGAGTGCTGTGATGATCCACACACAGTGGGCGTTGTTATCATACTGAATGGGGAAGTTGGGGGAAGTGATGATGCCCGAGGGGCCTCGGAGGTGGGCATCACACATCCGGGCTGTGGAGAGGAGATAAGATAGACATTTCAGTTTAGAGCGGATACAGCCCTTCCCATCTCCCACGCACAGCCCAGAAGCGACGCCACCTGGACAGATTCTACCCAGGATCCAGCTGCTTCCAGCACCCATGCCCACCTTTCCCAGCAGGCTCAGAGGACGCCACAGTGCCTGGAGCACTGTCTTATGGGCAGTGATGAACTGCCAAGGTAGACTCAACACTCTTCTGAAGTCTATTCTTCCTCCCCAGCTCCACCGAGAGAAGGCAGCTCACCTTCCTAGAGAGTGCGCAGACAAGGGCTGGGTGGGTCACAGGCACCTAGGGATGTGCCGAGCATCCTGTGCCATCCCTTCTTGAGGCTTATTTTTCCAAACCAGTGATGTGCTGCTCTGAGCCTCTAGACTGTGTGCCTATTAGCCTGACTTCAGTCCTTTCCTCTACCTCCTTGCGGGCTAGGTCTCAGGATGTCCTAGTGAGGGCCACCCTACTGGGCTCAGCATGCCTGTGCCTGGGGACTCTACCAAAAGGCCTGACTCGGTCCAGCTCCAGTCACCAGAGAGAGCCTGTTGCTCCTCTCCTCCAGTCCCTACTCAGCCCAGGCCTTGGAACAGGCTTTTGACTGGAAGCGTAAAGACTCAAGGTGAATTAGAAGTGCTCTCCTCAAGTAGATATAAAGTGTTATCAATCACGGCTTAATCTAATTAAGCTCTTTAAAATAGCTTCGAAACTAATTAGATTAAGGGGTGATTGATCTCATTTAAGGTTCCACGTTGGGTCTAGGTGTTGGCTGCCTTTTGAAAACATGTGCTTGGAGTCCTAGCCACCCCATTTTTCAACGTTAGCACACGGCTATTTTAATAAAGGGCTCCGTGAGCCTGGGCTGTCATTGCCCACATGGCAATTCATCCCAATTGCAGGCAGAGCGCCTAAGAGTAAAGACGGAGTGCACAAACTCAATAGGCCTAAGCATGTGAAATGGGCGTGCTGTCAGAGTTGCTTTTGGTTGATGACCTCAAACTTCTGGAAGCTCTTCTGTGTGGAGTCAGGCATGACAAAGCTCCAGGCTTTCCCAGAGAGCCCCTCCCTGAGGGGTCTGAGAAGCAGGACCCAGGGCCCCCTCCCAAGTGTAATGAATCGCTACTCCTTGTGTGCGTTGATTTCCACGCTCATTAGTTCCAACATTTATTATGGGCCAGCCAGAATCTGGGCTAAGAAAAAATGTCAGCAGGGCCCCGCCTCTCTCAAGGACCACAACCAAAGCTGGAGGCATATGTGAGACCCCGAAAGCCCTCACATACGAGCACAGCAGGCATAGTTACAGGGCTGTTTTGAGGGGCTCTGGGTCAGCACTGGCGTCCCTCCCCCCAACAACTGAGTTAAATATGGATCGAGTTTATTCTTGGTGCCTGTGTGAAGGTTCCTGGGTGTGCACAGACTAGAGGTCAATGCTGGGCAGATTTCTCCATTGCTTTCCAGCTTAGTTATTGAGACTGAGTCTCTCAAGTCATCGGAACCCAGAGCTCAGTGATTTGGCTAGGCTGGCTGGCCAGCAAGCCCCCAGAAACCCCTAGCACTGGGGTTACAGGTGTGCACTGCCACACCCAGCTTTTGCATGGATCCTCATGTTTGTGCGACAACTACCTTATCCACTGAGCCACCTCCCCAGCCCCTGAACTGGACTTTGACACCCCAGTCCCCATGCTCTCCTACGTATCCAATTGCTCCTCTCATTTTGTGGTCACACTTGGGGAGGATGGCACAGATGAGGACAGTTCAACCCTGGGGTCTCAGCAACTTAGCCTTTCCAGACTAAATCTGGCTGTTCAGGCCTGAAGGAGTGAGGACCACTCTCTGCCCCTGACTCTTTCTCTTCCAAGTGGGAGAGGTGACTGCATCTCAGTGAGTTCTGGTGTGACGTTATACTCGCCAGCCAGGAAGACTCCTGTGCTAGGGACAGGATTCAACAGAGGGGTCCCAGGTCTGCCAGACTCAGCGTCACAGACAGGAGACTCCTGTACTAGGGACATTCTCAGGTCCCGGGTCTGTGAGACTCAGTGTCAGACAGGAGACTCCTGTGCTAGGGACATTCTCAGGTCCCGGGTCTGCCAGACTCAATGTCACACTCACTTCCTTTCTCTACAGTCAGATTACCTCCCAGGCTACGGACTGCTAGTCTAGCTTTCTTGAGGCTTCTATGTGTGTCTCTAACGACATTCATTCAGGAGTACGTGGGCGTCTTACTCAATCACTTCCCACTTTAGCTTTTGAGAGAGAATCTCTTACTGCGTCTACAGCTTGCCAATTTAGCTACGCTGGCCAACCAGCAAGATCCAGCTCCCCACTTGCTCTGCCTCTTTAGTGCTGGGATTACAGCTACAGGCTGCTATGCACGGCTTTCTTTTTTCTTTTTCATATTGGTTCTGGGGTGTTGAACTCAGGTCCTCACGCTTGTGTGACAAACACTGTACTGACTGAGCCACCTTCCAGGGAGCCTAGGGAGCTTCTCTTCATAGGCTTTTCTGTCTGATATGATTCCCACCTTTACAAAGAGGACCTGAGGATTCGGCGCTCTAGCCCTGCAGAGCATCCTCACATCCTCACACAGCTTCCCTGGCAGCATCTCCCACCTCTTTCGGGAAGTCTGATTTTGCTGCCAAAAGACTCGATTTATCCTGTGCCTGTTTCTAAGAATTAGATGGTATTTGCAGTGTGTTAAAATATGCCGAAGGTAATTAGAGAGAATAGGTCAAAAGGCATTTACCACTTTAAGGACTTGGAGGGGTTTAATTAAAATATGACAGTCTCCAGATAGCACTGAGTACCTTAAGACAGGTTAAGGATGGAATCTCAGCTGCTTTTTCTGTCTGCTGTCTAGGCAAGGTCAGGCAAGGGATGCGCCAGACAGACAGACACCTTCCCTCTGAGCAGCCAGCTCCAGGGATCCCACCAGCAGATGGAGAGCTCCTTGCTGTGACCCAGATGGGCTGGCCAAATGGCAGCTTCTCAGTGTCTGGATCAATGAATGAATGTATCTTCCCATTTTCCTATTTGCAATTTCCCTGTCTAGCCTATTCTCCAAAGACTCCTGCCCATCTTCTGGGGTTCCCACTCTTTCCTTGGGACATCACGGTGCTATGTGGCTGGAAACAGGACCACATGGACCCACAGCCAATTCTAGACTTGAAATAGTATGACTGCAAAGCAGGGAACCAATTCAAGAGCAAGAGGTGTGCAGTGCAAATGCCCCATCTCTAGCTTCTCCTGAAATCTGATTGCTACCTCGATTCAGGCTGCCTGCTCTTGCTACTCCTACGACTGACCTCCCTCCATCCCTGAACACAATTCCCAGCCCACACAAGTTATTTATTTATTTATTTTTTGACAAGGTCTTGTTACAGTAGCCTAGGCTGACCTGGAACTTCGGTCTCTTGCCTTAACGCCCCCAGTGTTAGGCATGAAGACATGCGCTATTACACTTGGCCTCCCGCTACCCATTCAAAGGTCAACAAATCCCCACTGTAGTGCAACATCTTCCGAAGCCTCCTGCCTAACAGAAGTCTTTCTTCTCCTCTCTGAGCCCTGTTTCTGATGTCTTCTGCAGTGAACGCCTGTTCCTTCTGCTGCCAGTTCTTCCTGTGAATGTCTGCCAATTCCGGGACTTATATCGGACCCATGGCAACTACTGGGGTCTCTTCCATTTTCCTGGTTTCCCTTCCATCCTACCCTCCTAACCCAGCTTAGACCCCATGGTCTACCATTATGGTCATGTTTCTGCAAATGGCAAGTCTCTCTTCTCTCTCCTCTAGTCAGTTGCCTAGGAGACATCAATTGTGGATCGTCTCCCCAGTATTCTCCACAAAACTGAGCTTTGACAGGAAAAAGAAAAAGAAAATCACAGGAGAGGGAAAGGTGATGTCTCCTTAACCTCATTACCAACCTCAAACGCTTCCAGGGAAGTTGCCAACCACCCTGCTCTGTTAGTTCACCAGCTCTTGCTACTCAGAGGCCCTCTCATGCCTTCCATATGCCCCTCGGACCCTTTCCCCTTCCCTTAACCCCACTCTGTTCTCCTGGCTGATGAGTTTGCTGCCTTCCTGTATTTGGAGGAAATGGGAAGCCATTTAGCAGACACCTCTTCCTCCTGACTCCACAAGGTGCAACCTGCCTGCTGTTTATCCTACTCTATCGGAGAGGTGGCCCCTTTGAAGTGCTGGTCCCTTCTATAGGATCTGGACCACTGTCCCCTCCATCCAAGGAACAGCCACATCAGGAGCCACACACCGAACCCTGGGGTCCTTAGAACCAGGGAGTCCAGCTGTCACAACCACTCTTCTCTCACTGATACTTCCGGCAGGATCACCCTGTTCATGACGTCCCAGGTGCCCTACATCCTAGGCCCTTCCAATCTACTGACCCTACACTTCTTCCCATCTACTGGACCCTCCTGACTCCCTTTTCCCCGCCCAGACTGGGCCTCAAGACCACTCACCATCATCTCCAGGTCCTCATATTTACCTGGTCAAAAGCCTACCTTGACTCAAATATCCTATCTACTCTTTTTACTTCTTAACTTCAGGGCCTGGTGGCCACTGGGACAACAGTGATCACACCACAGTTTCAAGGTTTGCCATCCAAACAAGTCAGCCTCCTATCTCTGGTCCTCCTTTGATTCCATCACCAATTCTCTGCAGAATAGGTCCAATGTCGTGCCAAGTCATTTAATCCCACTGGTAACTAACCCTTGACCTTTCTGACTCAATGGCCTATATCTGCTTGAGCAACTACACACATGCCTCGGTTTTCCTCCTGCTCCTCCGACCACACTTTCCTCCTTCTCCATTAACTCTTCCAAAGCAGTTGCATGAATCCCACATGGGGGTTCTCAGTATGTTAATGGTAATTTTTCTATATACTTGAAATTCAGTCAAAACAAAGCCATTAGCAGGGTGGGGGAGCTGCTCCACACTGTTCCCCCACATTCCAGCTCTGAAGGAGGTCCAGGTGCACTTCTCAAGTGCAAGTAGCCCAGAGCCTTTGGAGCAAGGGGTTGAAACAGCTCAACTGATTGGCTTCGTGCCCTTGGGCAAGTTGGTCAACTACTAGAAGCTTCAGCGCAACATGAAATATGGTTATTGCCACTTGCCTCATAAGGGAAGGATGAAAAATGCCCAGTGCCATGCTTTAGACAAGTATAAATGGCTTAATAAATGGGAGCTTTGTCATTAGCACAAACAGGTAAGGGACTTGGGGACATTCTTAGGGATGGGACAATGCGGCCTGGGTTCCAGTGACTCACTAAGACATCTCCGCCAGAAAAGGAAAGAGGAGAGAGGAAAGAAGGGAAGGGACGGGGGAGGAAGGAGGGGAGACGAGGGGAAGGAGGGGACAGGAAGGAGGGAAGAGACAGGAGAGGAAGGGAAAGAGGGGACAGGAAGTAGAGAAGGGATAGGAGAGGAAGGGAAAAGGGGGACAGGAAGGAGGGAAGGGAGAGGAGAGGAGGGGAAAGGGGACAGGAAGGAGGGAAGGGATAGGAGAGGAGGAGAAGGAGGGGATGGGAAGGAGGGAAGGGACAGAAGAAGGAATATAAGGTGGACACCAGTGTTTAAGGGGTTGGCTCAGGAATCTGCTCTTGTGATGGCCACTAAGGAGGAAGACAGACATTGTAATGATCATGCCAGTTAGTCCAGCCTGCTTTGTGCACAGTTCCCAGGTTCCCCTTCCAGTTTACAGTCGAAGGAAAAGATACAGATCCATTTCAGCAATGTCTTCTCTGCCATCGGTGTGTTAATAACAAAGGTGGAACTTGAACTTTGAGTCCAAGTATGGTATTCCAGCCACCCCAAATTATTGTATTCTAAATGCATATGCACAGACAGACAGACATACACACACATACACAGAGACAGACGCACACACATGCCCACATACACAGAGCCACACTTCTTGTTCACTCCCTGTCATGTGTTTGGTGACATCAACGTAACACAACCCATGTTCTCCCTTTCTCTTAGCCTGCTCTGCATGACCAGGCTTTTATAGGACACTAGGTATGGGGTTATGTGTCTGCAATCCCTGCACTTGGAGGGTGGAGGCAGGGGTGTTCAAAGGATCAGGGTCATCTTTGGACACTGAGTGAGGTAGAGGCCAGCCCGGGCTACATGAGGCCTTGTATCAAAAGTTAAACCAATGAAGGTTTTCTAGGAGTCAAGGCAGAGGCTAACTCCTGAGGGAGGGAAAGGAGAAGCAGGAGCACACCATCAATTTCAAAACTTCTGAAATGTGGGCACTGTTCCATCGCCCTCAGTCACATCAATCATAAGTCCGGTTCATTCTGGTGGCCCTCGCACGTTTACAGGGAACCTATTCTTTGCCTGTCTGTGTTTTAGTATAACTAATTGTGCGGAGATGTGAATGATTAAAGCCACGGCACATTTTACACGCATTGGCGGGAACACAATACCCCATGTGTGGTGGCCAGAGTGCTTTAGGTTGCTGTCTTTTGGCAACCTGTTTCAACGTGGAGCTTCGTGTAATTGAATGGCTTTTGTCCCTTTTAAATTGCAACAGCAAGGTTCACTCATGCAAGCTGTCCCCCCTCCACCCCACACCCCCCCAAAAAAGAAATCACAATTACAGTTGAAAATCAAATTAGTTTAAAACAAAAGATCGGGGTGGGGGGAGGCTTAAAGACTGCGGGAGGAGACCACTGCATCTAAGATGGACTTTTGGGAAAGCTGCGGAAAGATTGCCCGAGTCTAAGCCCTGGCCTTCCCTCTCCACAGCCTGTGCAAGAGGAACAATGAGGAGGAGGGCAGGAGAAGGCAGGAGGGTCAGGCTGTGCTGAGAACTCTCCTCCACCTCCCATGTCAGTAAAGTGCCTGGCTTCCATTTCACAGTCCCCAAGCAGTGAAGGAGTGGTTTCCTCCTTCAATAACGAGGGTACTGTGGTGAAGGGTAATGAAGGGCCTCAGTCAGGGCTAGCGAGCTGTGGGACCGCAGAGGACAAGAGAGTGGCTTCTGAGAGAACCCACAGCCACCAGAGGACGAGGTGTGCTCCCAGCTCCAGCTAAGGGCCAGCAAGCAGGGTAGGCTACACAGGTGTGCACGTGAGCCTCGCGGGCGGGTCCAACCGGTTCTAAATGAGCACTAATGAAGTTCACTGCTTCACTTGGTGATGCTGTGGGGGGAAACAGGGTAGTGTGTCTTCAATTTAGCAGGAAAGGAAAAGGGATTCAGCGAGGGAAAGGGCCCAAGGGCACACAGCTACAATGGTTGGATTTGAGCGGCCACCCCCACCACCCACTTTCACGCTAGTAGGGTGTGCAATGGGGTAACACAGGGGAAAGGAGCCCAGTGCATAGTGGAAGTGGGCAGAGAGTTAAGTGCAGTGTCAGAATCACTGGGGATGGCTTCGATGGGGCCCACGACACATCTGGAGAAAAGAAGTGAGCATATTGCTTGATGAAAATCCTCGAGAATGCTAGCCCTTCCTCACCCTGGGCCTTTTCTTGTGAGTAAAGTGTCATGACTAGGAACAAACTTCCTCCAAGGGAAAAGAGCCCACCACTGTCAGATGACTTTGCTGCCTGGGCTTCTAAAAGAAGTTCTGAAGGGATAGAGTGGCCCACTGGATACTGGTCTACACACTGGATACTCCGTACCTTTCTATGCAGCCATTGTCTTGGAGTTCTGCACCTAGACTCATGGGCCATTCAGTTATCCATCCATTCCACTGACTCATTCAACACTTGTTATAATGCACCTACTGTGGACGAGGCCATGACCTGAGTGGTGACCAAGGCAGGGGTCCCTGCCCTCTACAGGCTGTCCACCTTCCTTCTAACACCTACCAAGCCATAAAGTGTATATGTCGCCTCAGCATCACCCAGTCAGCACCCTGAACCCTGCGGCCGAGCATGGGCAGGTACTATTGAGTGCTTTTGGAGGGAAGAAGGTTAGCCCAGAGGAAGTAGGGAATCTGTCCAAACGGTCAGCTATACTGGGGATTCTTTCCTTTGTGTCTTTAATTGTAAATAAAAAAAAGTAAAAGGCAGTAGTAGCCATGGAGGCTCTTTGGAATAACTGGGTAGAGAGGAGCCAAGGACCATCATACACCGCAGATCGGGGCCACCTTAGAGTTGAACAAACGGGCATGAATGCAAGGCCTGCCTGAAGACATTTTCATGGCTCCCTGAGATTCCTCATCAACACATTTGCAAGATAGACCAGGTTTTAGCTCTGACTTTGTGCGTTCTTCTGTATGATAACGGTCTGGCTGTCTTCCACAGCCCCCTCTTACTCTGCACAAATTTCATCTTGATGCAAAGGTGCTTACAAAGCGAAGCATCACCTCTGGTCAAAAGGATCCAGACTAGAACCATTTTAGTGGGCCTTTTAGATAGACCTTCTCTCCGAGAGGGGTCCTCTGCTCTCCGGGGCTGTCTAAGAGCTGAGTGCCATCCTGCCCCGCTGATGGCCTTTCACCCACTTCCAGGGCTTTAATATCATTTATGGCCACTGGCAGGCAGTCTTCTTCGGCTTATGAGAAGGTAGGCAGTAGGGCTCTTGAGGACAGGTACACTGTCCGAGAAGCCCACAGAGCTGCCTTTGGATGCCAATGCTTTGTATATAACTCTGTATAGATAAAAAAACATTGCTTCAGAAGCCACAGGTCTGTTTACTGCAGAGTGTGGGCAAAACAACAAGGACACTGGGGGCAGAAGGCTGGGATAAGTCTCTGTTATAACGGATGGATCTAACACAGGAGTAGAAGGGGTGGCTTGCTTTCCTGTTTCTGTGTGGTTCTGATCTCTGTGTGCGCCGTGCCAGCAGCCTGCTTTCCATGGCCCTCTCCCATCAGACTGTGAAGTCCACGCAGGGCAGGGGCTTTGTCTGTCTCCCCACCTCTCTATGCCTGCTCTTAGCAAAGGCCTCGGCATAGAGAAAATGACAATAAACACGGTAATTGGTCAGAGATGCAGGACCTGAGTGCTAAGGAGCAGCAGAGAGCAAGAAGAGCCAGCCTGGGGGGAAGGCCCCAGGCTCCAGGCCCTGGCTGTCTGCATGGCCTCCCTTCTGCAGGTGCCCTCACCTCGGCAGACTGGCCTGTGGTCACTCCAGGCTGCAAACATGTCGCTCACTTTCATGCAGGTGATCCGCTTGGACCCTTGCAGGTCATAGCCTTCGTTGCAGGTGAACTGGACGCTGGATCCTAACCTGGGAGACAAGGTGTGTGTGAGTTCATTCCCTGGGCCTGCCCAGCCCTGCCCTGAGGAGTATGCCCTGACCCCCGAAACAGATCTCCCAGGGGGAAGTTCTTTCTCCTTCTGGCCTTTCATCTGGGCTCTTCTGTTCAGCACTTAAAATCTGTTGGAGGATCCAGCTCCCTTCATCTTAGCTGTTTGGGAACATTCGATGGTTTTAGGTTTGAGTTAAAAAGGGGACTCTGTGAGCAGAGAGAGCTGCTGTGAGAGAAGCATCAATGAGGGCTAAGGGTGGATGGATGGGACCCATAAATCACGGTGGAGAAGGAGGACTATGGGAAGATGCCTTGCTAGTTCAAACCTCTGCAAAAAATTCACCGTCCGAGGGGCTTTGAGTACCCCCAGATGACTGTAGGCCTGTCACCATTGTGTAACACATCAAAGAGTGACCCTTTAAATTCTGGCTGCATTCATTTTGTAACAATTAACATGGGCATGTTTTAGTGATGCTTCTTCACAGCTCCCAAGACAGAGACATCCTCCCAAAGGTTAGACTAGGAGGGACCACAGCCTTCCCCCAGCGGTGTCACTCCTCCAGCCATCCCACCCTCTCCACCCCATCTCCAGAAGGGGCAGGCCTTGTCCTCCCCAGAACCAGGCCACTCCACCCCATGTGCAGCCAGAAAGTCCCCCAGTAGGTCTTACCTGAAGTCTGAGCCTAGTCTTTTGCCCTTTTCAGGTATTCCAGGGTCTGGACACATATTATGTCCTTGGGACACACCAACCTGAGTTACTACAAGGCAAAAAAACAGTACACACATAGACAGACAGTCTCAGAAAGGCATTGGGCTGAGCAGTGTCTCGGGGTGGGAGGAGGAGACAGGATGAGGCCCTGCTCCCCCAGAGCTGTGGAGGATGTCGGAGCTCTCTACCGGACAGGGTTTTCCTGACTGCAAAGTGGGAGACTGCTTTTGATAAAAAAAAAAAAAAAAAATCCTTTGCAAGAAAAATCCAAGCGAAATTCTTTGGGATCCTATGGGCTCTGAGACAGCCCTCCTCCCCAACAGCCATCCTGTTCCCTCGTCCCACACCAGTGGCCAGAGGTGGCTTCTCCAAAGGCTCTGGTGACCTCCCCATCCTGCACTTCTTCAGGTCCAGGGATGGAGACTCTAGATGAGATGACTCCGCCCCTCCCCCCCTCGGCCCCAGATGGAGAGATGACTCAAAGAAAGTTAAATAAAAGGTGAATGCATGGTCAGAAACGGTAAAGAATGAGAGAGAGTTGCAGCCTCAAGTTCAAAGCAGGGACTTGAACTCAGATGCAGACATTTCTTCTGCGAGCCCACTTCCCATCAGAGCCCCCCCCCAACAAACCACACAGTAAGCAAGTACCGGAATACTCTCCCCCATCCCTCCCAGTGCTACCGGCCAAGTGCAACAACCAGATGTTATCTGGGCTATTTCTATGACGGTCTCACACCTTTTTACAAAAACCATATGCATGCCTGCCTGAGCTAGCGCAGAGCTTGGTCTCGGACGAACGATACAAATACAGCACACACAGCGGGCACCTCCTGCGTCCCTGCCTGCTCATTATTCTTGATGGTTCACATAGGTCAGGCTGAACTAAACTCATACCTCTGGATTCCCAGAGTGGAGGATGACTGACAATGGAAGCCAGGCAGACAGCTTGGCCAGAGACCCACCAATCCTATGACTCCAACGGCAACTGAGGGGTTACAGGGTGTCTACAGCAACAGTCTCTGGGCTTGCTCATATTCCCTTCTCCCACTCAGCACCCCGTAATGTGAGAGAGGTACTCCACCCCTCTCTTACACCCTACTCACTCATTTCCCATGGAGGGCACATACTCACTGAGCCCTTTTTTGCACAAGACTTTCTTTGGCTACCAGGGGAGATGCCAAGGGAGGTCTGGAATGACCACTATCTTCAAGGAGTTTCCCGTTGAGGGAAGCCATGAGGCACTGAAGAAACTTCAGGATCAAAAGTGGGAGGTGATGAAGGGATGCTTAGATGGGGGACCAGTCAGTCATACACTACTGGAGAATTGTCAAAGTTTTCCCAGAGGAGGTGATATTATACATGGATCTTCTAAAGGAGTGAGATTTAGACACCTGGGGACAGTGAAAAGGGCAGAAGACAGGCAGAGAAGAGTAAGGTGAAGCAGAGAAATTGGGGGGTGTCAGGTGCAGCTGGAGTTTAGGGAGGGGGAAGAGCATCAAGGTGAGAGGCAAGGCTTTTGAGGGGCTGTGAGTCTTATCCTGAAAAACAGGAGTAGGGGCTTCTGGAGAGCCTGTGTAGCCCGGTGTGTAGCACACGCCTTTAATCCCAGAAGAGTTCTCCCTGAGTTCAAGGCCGGCCTGTTCAACACAGCAAGTTCCAGGTCAGCCAGGGTCACACGGTGAGAAAAAAAAAAAAAAAAACAATCAACCAACCAACCAACCAACCAACCAACCAACCAAACCAAACAAAACAAAACGAAAAACAAACCCAAGACCTAAAACAAAACAAATACAGAGTCCTGGGCAGCAGAAAGGTCTTCCTTACAAAAGGAAGGTCTCTGCTCATTGAGAGTCAAGGGTGACGAGGGTCTGGTGAGGTATGTGGTACAGGGAAAGGATGCAGAAAGAGGGTCACCAGGCAATGTAGAGAGATGATACGGCAGGAAGAGGGAGAGCGGGAGCCTCGTGAACCTAGGGCTCTGGGGACACTGGGAACTGATGGAAGGTGGTAGAAGGTGGGGCACGGCTGAGGCTTTGGTTCACTGCTGCGAGTGCAGGCCTGGAATGGCCCTCACTCATGAGTAGCGCAGGGGCCTGCTGACAAAGGAACCCCAACACGGACACAGGTTCTCCGCTCAGGCCAGACACAGGCTGAATTCTCGGTTGGGTGGCAATAGCAGCAAGGCCTCTTGGGGGGCTCCACACTCCCAGGTTGAGGCAACTCTCTGGACATTGGTTTTGACCCTGTTCCTTTCCTTATCAAGCCTGTACTTCCAATGGCTTTACACCCACCTCTTAACAGAACTATCCCCCACCAACCCTGAAACCTGCAGGCTGGGACAGCAAGACTGAAATCTCTGAAGCAGAGGGAGTTTTCGGGGAGTCATGGTGTTGGGCCAGACTAAGAAAGGAGGCAGTAATTGGGGTCCCCAGGACAGCAGGAGTATTGGAACTAAAGGTGGTGGCAAGGAGGGGAAGATGGTCCCTCATCCCAAGAGCTGTCCCCGACGGCTTTGTCATTCAGCCTGTGGACCATCCCTGCAGCAGATTCTAAGCTCAGTGCCCATCTTCCTCAGGTCCTGCCCATTCAGCCTGCCAACCCAGGGTCCCTTGCGAATGGAAACACCCGCCCCTCAGCAGCACCTTGAGAATGTCCGGCAGTTCCCACCACTTCTTTTGTACTCTCATTCAGTGCTGACCACCATCAAGGAAGTAGGTGAGGCTGAACCAGAGCCAAGGATGACAAAGCCCACTGCCCTGCCTCCCTGAAGTCAGCCAGCCCCTGAGGTTTAGGTACCATTGAGGAAGTTAGAACCCACTGAGGCAACTCACATCCAGCCAGCACCCTTTCCCAAGGTACTGACATCCTCCGAAGACATACCAGGCTCTCCAGGAAACAAGCAAACTGACATCCCAGGATCAGATGACTACGTGGATTGCAGAAGCAAAAGGCATTCCCCTGTCTTCAGCACTTCCTACCTCCACTACCAGTCTAAACCCAGATACTTGCATCTGACTTGCTGTTGGCTACTGGGGGTCAAAAACTCGGGGTAATGCCGACCCCACCCTCGAGGGTCCCACAATAAGGGAAATCTATGGCAGCACCTTCTACCCAAAATGAAGGGAGATGCCAATAGATGCACTGCCAGGAGCCAGGGCCATAGGAGAAAATCAGTAGGGCCTGCCCCTTCCCTGAGTTCAAGACATCTGTTCGTGGAGAAGTCTGGGCAGAATATAAAGTCCATGCAGGTATCAGCAGCTACCTTGGGGCAATTTGAGCCAAGTTCACCCCTGTTTGAGGAAGTCTTACAATGGAAATTAAACTTCGTCATAAGAAATATGATATATACATATATATGTATATACATATATATGTATATAGTTTTTTCATTTTTCTGAGGTTGCTGAGGACAGCTAGGAAAGGTATAGGTGATAAAAACCATGAACTCCCTCTAAGATAAATGCACCCCCAACATCACATGTATTTTTTCTCAGCTACTTTGTGGGCCTTCTACAGTAGAGAAGGCCCATCTTAGATCCAATAGCATCCTAAGCATTTAGCACCTGTAAAATGCGATGCAGAACCCTAGCCTGCCTTCCCCCAGTCTGTGGGAGGAAGGCAGGCTAGGGTTCTGCATCGCCATTTTACAGATGGTAAAACTGAGCCAGTAGTTTCTCGGGTAGCGTGGGATAAATATTTGGTTCCCCCAATTTTAAGCATTTCTGAGCTTGTTTCTGGCTCTATGGCAATGTGTACAACAAAGCCACAGTGGCCTTGGCTCATACGGTCTCCATGGCTACTCTGTATGGTCCTGGGCTGGTTCCATCTCTGATCCTGATGTCCTTAGTCAAGCACAGAAACAGGGTCCCCTAGCTTCCTTCTGTCATCCAGCCTCCTGGAGCAAAGACCTACAGATTAACCCAACAGCCACCAATACCTCTGACTGGAGGGAACTTGAGACTGGGATGAGCCCCCGCACTCTGATTCATTCTAGTCAGGCTCCCAACTGCCTCTGCCTCCCACTTCTCGTGGCCACAGATACCAGCAGAGACCTTGGGAACCTGGCGGTTTTCTACCATCTCTCCTTACCAAGTATATGTCTGGTAATTAAAGAAAAATGAGTGTAGGAAGGTGAGTCAGGAGGGGGCCGGAGAAGAAACAGAGAAGAGGGAAGCAGAGGGCAGGGATGGTGAGGGGGAAGAGGACAAGGACAGCTGAAAGGAGTGACAGGAAGGAAACGGCCATAGTCCCCTCGGGGACCAGAGTAGCCCTAAGACAGAGTGTCTGCACCCCACCCCAAGGCTTACACCCTAAATCCCTTCATCACAGGCCAATCAGGTGTCTCTCTGGACATGATGCTCTAGACCATCCCCCAGCACCAGACCTCTTCATCTTCCAAACCAGGGTACCAGGAACAAGTTCTCAAAGACGCAATTTGCCCAAGCATGGTGCCGCCGTGATTTCCCCACCACCCATAGAGCCAGGACCCAGTTCCCCACTTTGCTCTGCCCAGACACATCCAACACTCATGGTGGGGCTTATTAGACTTGCCCCTTCCTCCTCTTCAACCTCTGACCTTGGGAGTCGACCCCCCCTCCTCCAGATCCCAGCCTGAAGAGACGCCAGAAAGAGAACTGTCTTAGCAGGTGGAAGTGATTTAAAAGGAAAAATAAAGAGAGAAATGCACAGTAATGACTCCCTGAACTGCAGATCGAATGGGAGGTGAGGAGGGAATTGGAGGGAGGCAATGGAAAGAGAAGGCAAAGGGCAGCCTGGGGCTGCTCCCTGGCTGCAGGCTCAGCGAGGCCATGCGCAGATGGAGGGAGGGAGGGACCAAGGACGTCATCTAGCAGAGGCTGGCTTCCCTGCCGTCACAGCTGCTTCAGATCCGAGCATGAGGCCCTAGGCCCTGGCACGGGGGGCAGGCCAGCCGACACTTACACACAGACGTCTTCTGGTTGTTGTCTTTGCTGGGCATCAGCTTCACGCCTCGGGACTTCAGTTCGATTTGCTTCTTGACTAGAGAGGACAGAGAAGGAAAGACGGTTGGAGAGAGAGTCTGCAACCTGGACAGGGTTCTTGTAGAATGAGGGGTGCCCACTCTTTTGACAATGGTGGCATAACATTGCCATCCACCTCCTGAAAACCATGGAATCCAGCAGCAACAGCAAAGACATTGCCGACAACAACAATCTCCTTCTAAGTGAGCTTATGGTTTCCTATCGGGCTGCATCCATGGCTGTGTTGAGCTCCATGTGGTCCATATGAGCCACAGGTTGGACACACCTGCAAGTCAGATTTATCCTGTCTCTTGGCTTAGAATAAACATCCATGGGGAGAGACTTCCTGTATAGTCAAAGAGCAAGGAGTGGCAGGTTCTGCCATGAAGGAGCCGGCCTCTGAGGGAGACTGGATAGGGGACCTGCCACCTCTGTGATATCTGAAGGGCTCTGGACCTGCTGAGGCCCTCTCCTGGTGAAGTTCTGCTACTATTGAGGTTCCTGGGTATGAACTACCTTCAGTCTTCTCCTTCGGGAGCCTCTTGTGGGCATCTGCAGCCAGCTAGGTTTGGACCTGGAGTGCTCCTCCCCAAACTATGTCCTAAGGGTTCAATTGTCAGTCTGGGATACTATCAATAGGTGCTGGAAGGTTCTGCAAGTGGGACTTATGGGAAGGAAGTCAGGTCATGAAGCATGTGTCCTCAAAAGGATTCTTTGGTCTCCAGACTCGTCCTGTTTCTCTGTTTGATCCCCTGCTGCCATGGTGAGTGGCTTCTCCTCCAGGTGCTCTCTCCAGCATGGGCTACACTGCCATAGGCCCAACCCATAAATCATAGAAACCTCTTGAAATCATGCGCCCAAACAACACTTTCTTCTTTTAAATTTGATTCACCTCAGGTATTTGTTATAGCAATGGAAAGCTGATGAATGTGTAATGCACCGCCTGCGTGTTTGCTACTCTGTAGCTGGCCCAGACAGGGAGTGGCAAACTAGGTCAAGCTCGGATTGTCACTGTTCCCCATATCGTATCATTTGTGATATGGATATTTTGTGGTACTGGGAATTAAATCCAGCACTCATGCCTAGCAGGCAAGCACTCTACCACACCACTCAGCTATATATAGCTTTGCCCTGTGGTATGATTTTTGTAGCCATGGCAGAAGTGAGGTATATTTCTCTCCTATCCCTTGACCTTAGGCTTGGCCACTGGAAATTTGAAGGCCTTGAATCCAAAGTCTTGAAAAGTACCTGCTGGACTAGACTTCTCTGTTGCATCTTTATCATCATGGGAAGATGTGGCTGGAGGGTTGAGCCAACAGGTTCAGTCAGACCCAGCCCACACTAGCTGACTTGGGGTCAGGGGAAGCTGAGTCCCGGAGGTCACTGAGGGGTGGAACTTGGGTGGCTGCAAGATGGGTTAAATAATAGTCTTGGTTCTGTCTATTCGACAGGTCCTCTGCTCCTTGCTGAATGACATGCAAAAGACAGAGCTCCTGGTGACAAAGGCCCATCCTTGTCCTCATCAGCGGCCCTTGGTCTGGCTTCTCCAGTCCTCCAGGGCATTCTCCTAGCTATCACGGACTCACTGCGTCTCAGTTGGCCCCTGTTGCTGACTCAGCCCTGCTGACTGATGCCCAGCAGTGGTAAGAGCTATGCCCAGGCACTTGCTATGTGCCAGGCCCTGGGTGCTTTACATGTTCCTTACTGGCCTTTTTGGCTCCTGGCTCTCAAACCACACATGATCCCGCACAGGAAATCCTCCCCATTATCTAGAGCCACTTCCAATAATCTCCATACCTGTCACCCAAGCTGTTGCTACCTCCTCTCTGGTTGTCATGACCTTCCAGCTTTCTCTTTCGCTTCTGAGTAGCTGCTCTTAGCAAAGGGTCATTGGAACCTGGGTTGGCATGAGTCAGGCCACGCCACATTTGTTTCCACTTGGAGTTCTTTAGTGGAGCACAAGCCGGAGTCCGTAATGACCCACAAAGACCAAACTGCTCTCCTCACAGCCTCACTAGCTTTCTCCTTGTCAGCTTCACAGGTCTCCCCAGGGTGCCTGCAATGTGCCAGAAGTACTGACCACCTTGGTCGCCAGTTTTCCTAGAATGCTTCCTCTTACATATCTGTAATTAGCTCCCCCTTTCGCCGGAAGTAGTTGGGCGAAACCCTTTCCCTCAGTGAGACTTTGCTCAGCATCCATGAAAATGGCCCCTCCAGTTCCAGCTCTCTTGCCCATCCTGAGTTCATCTCCTGAGTGTTCTAACATACCACACCACTTCTAGCTTTATTTCTTTAGTTAATTAATTAGTTGGTTAATTAATTAATGTTTGAGGCAGGCTCTCACTGTGTAGCCCTCGCTATCCTAGAACTCATTATGTAGACCAGCCCGGCCTCCAATTCATAGAGCTCTGCCTTCTGCCTCCCCAGTGCTGGGGTTAAAGGCGTGCACTGCCCCTGCACCTGGTTCATTCATCATTCCGCACTGCAGTGTAAGCATGGCCAAGGCAAGTCCTCTTGTTAGCCGCTATATTCTCAGTGCCTAAAAGAGTGTCTGGGGCCCCAGGCATCAGTCACTGCGTCCTTAAGCTTCCAACCTCTTTGCCTGGTAGCTGTTACGCTTACTTGATAGGAACTAAAACTGGGAATCAAGGAGGATCAGGTGCCTGCAGTTAGAACACACGGAGGAGGCCCAGATTTCCTGGGACTGGCCCCTTACGCAATTCCAAGAGTACTCGCCACCTTGCCCAGCCTCTCCCTGTCTATCCTCAGGTCAGTTGCTGTAGGCTCAGACATTTAATTAGGACTGGAGGAAACACACTCCTTCCCAAACCAACGTACATAGGGTCAGGTGTGCAGGGGGTTCTCCCAGTGCCCCCACTTCCGGCTAAATAGAGAAACCGGTCAAGGAATTTGTTCCCCTGACAAGGATGGTTTATGTGGAAGGCATGATGGGAGTCAGCCACTACCACGGTGCCCCATCCTCTCTCTGCGCTCCGGCACTTCCTTTATAAATGTACATAGCTCTCTGTGTGTATCCAGCAGGAAAATTCCCAATGAACACTACCAGGGGCACATTATCAAAAGCAGGGAAACATTATTATTCAAACCCTGCTAATACGGCATGGCTGAGATTCAACCCTCCCTGGGAGAAGCGGAGCTGTCCGAGTGCCATGAGCAAGGTTGAAGTTTCTGTCCCCCAAGATCCCGGGGCAAGAAGGTGAGTGTGGGGTCTGTGGCCCAGTGCAGCCCACCTGAGGTAAGTTGGCAGAGATGCCTGACCAAGAGGCAGGGGTGAGGCTGGGGGATCTATTGGAGGGAAGGGGCGAGGATGCACACAGAGCAGCACAGATACTATTCCCAGGGGCTCGTGCCACACGGGGTTTCCTTACAGCTATTTATGGGGTGTGTGAGCTGTGGGTATGAAGAGAGAGGCTGCTGGGGCTGGGGGATGCTCTTCCTCTCTTCTCAAAATTGTAGCAAGGGGAAGCCCCCCCCCTCCACAACCCTCTGCCCTCTTGGGACCCTAGGAAGACTCCTGATTTGGGGGTCTGTGCTGCCTCGTTTTCTGTCAACTTGACACAGCTGGGGTTATCTGTAAAGAAGGAACCTTGACTGAGAAAATGTTCCTACCAGACTGGCCGCTGGGAAAGTCTATGAGGCGTTTTCCTGATTAGTGACTGTCTGAGAGAGGGCCCAGCCCACCGTGGATGTGGTCATTCCTGGGCAGGCGGTCCTGAGGGGCGTGAGAAGGCAGAGTGAACCATCCAGGAGGAGCAAGCAGTAAACAGCACTCCTCCGTGGCTTCTACTCCAGTTCCTGCCCCAACTTCCTTCAGTGACAGCCTGTGATGTGTAACTGTTAGCTGAAGTAAACCCTCTTCTCCCCAAGTTGCTTTTGGTCAAGGTGTTGTATCATAGCAACAGAAACCCCACCTAAGACAGGATCCACCCTCTCTATTCTACTCACCGCAGAAGAACTGCCTAACCCTCAGGTTCAGGGCCTGGCAACTGTGCTGGGGTCAGTAGTGAATGACGTCATCCCCCAGCCCAAGTCAGAGCACACTTTCATCCTTTCCTTTCCTCTTTCTTTGACTACAGGAAGAAGTTTATCAAGGTTGAGAGCGTTAAATGAGAAGGAGTCAAACAAGTCAATGTACATATTAACTTTGTTACTTTTTACTCTTGGAGCCGGGTCTCTAGGTTTGCACCAGCCAGGATACCTCTGGGCATCAAAAGGTCGCTGGACACACATCGGAATCTATGAAGACGCCCTGCCAGGTTCAGTTGGCCCAGGCCCTGGCTCTGGGAGGTAGAGCCTGTAGCTGGTCCACACCCTGTAGAAGCTGAAGAATGGGTCAGTGTTACCATGGATACATAAAATGTCTCTGGAAGGCTCATGAAGCCTGGGGTACTAGCTGATGGAGCTTACTTGGAAAGGAGCTGAGAACTTTAACAAGAGTGGGTCCTGCCTGGAGGAGGTCAGCCATGGGGTATCTCTTTAGGGTCTGTATCCTGTGCCAAACCCTTCCTCTGTGTGTGTGTGTGTGTGTGTGTGTCAGTTTCCCGAGCACTGTGAAGTGGGTGGCTTTGCTCCATCAATCTCCACAGTGACGGCCAGCCTCACCTCAGGCCCTTGGTGATGGGGCCAGTGGACCCCAGGCTTTCCCTTTGAATGGTAAGCAAAAATAAATCTTTTATCCCTGAGATTTATTTTATCACAGCAACCAACATCTAAACAGACGTGGGGGTTGGTACAGTGGGTTCAGGAGCCTTTGGAACTAGTTTGGGGAGGGAATTTAGAGGAATTTGGAGAAACAACCTGAGAAGCCTTGAATGTTGTGAGCAGAGATCAATGGGAAGTTTTGATTGGACTGCAGAAGATAATCATGTAGACAGGATCTCTAATGAGAATTGGATGCCGGACATCCATGTTACATTGTAGCAATGAACTCTCCTAGATGCTGTTCAGGCTTTAAGACTCTGGAGTGGGAACCACTGCCTTTTCTTGGTTAAAAGGCAGTTGTATCATGTTGGATGGAATCAGGAACTTGTTTTTATTTAAAGATTACGGATGGCTTAAGGGGCCACCTTTTAACGTCAGGTTAACCAGGGGTGGACTCAGGATGGACTGAGAGACATCTGGGGGGGTAGGACAGCACGCAGCCAAGGGTGCCGTGTGGGCATCTCCAGACATGATAGGACTGGGAGGGCCCTGACCTGCTCGGTGATTTTATTCATTGACAGATTTCCAATCTGAATGGATTTACTAGGAGGTTGGAACTGCAAGAGGTGGGTTTCACTGGCGGAAGTGGGTCCCTGAGGGCATGCCTTTGAGGGGTGCAGCTTGGTCTTGGCCCCTGGCTGTTCTCTTCTTCCCGGCTACTTGGGGCTGCTGCTCCACCACCCACTCCCAGCATGCCTCAGTCCCCAAACTGATGGAGTCAGTGGCCTTTGAACCAAAACAAACCTTCCCTTTAAGTTGTTCCTCTTGGGTGTTTGTCTGAGACAGTCAGGAATGTGGATCTAGGTCAGATTTATATTGCCAGGGACATCAGCATCAAAGAGCCACCTTCACATGCTGGGTGGAGCCTCAGCTTCGAGGATGCCAGGAACACAGCTACATATAGGTTTTGCATATAGCAAAGCAGCCTGCCCAGGTAGGCGGACCATGGCACACCAGGGGAAATTAGCCACAAAGTGAACTCACTGATGAACTAATTCAGAAGATCCGAGTAGACCAGGGTGCCATGGGGCAGGGCCCAAGCACAGAACAGGGGTCCCTATGAAGCCCCCGAGAACACGACTGCAGGACCAGTCAGAAAGGAGGGTCAGTGAATAGTTGGGAAAGTCAGTAAGAATCTTGGGAATTTCTGGAGTACCACATTCGTTCATTAGTGGGCGTGCCCGTAAGTATTGTGCAACTGGGGTTGTCTTCAGGCACTAGTTGCTAGAAAGAGGGAGGGTCTTACCTAGGAGGTTGGGGAGTTGGCTCAGTGGTTAGACTGCTTACTGTCCAAGCAAGTTCAGATCCCAGAACCCACATAAATACCAGGGGTATTATGTTGCCTCCCCTAAATTCTAGCCCTAGAAAACAGAGGCAGGGGATCCACAGAGCAAGGTGGCTAGCCAAACTGGAAATATCAGTGAATCTGGGTTTGATTGAGAGAGCCTGTCTCCATGAAGGATGCGGAGGAGTGAATGATGAAGGAAGACTTCATGCAACAACTTTAGACCTCCAAAAGCACACATCCACAAGTGAGTGTACACGTGTGAACACGCATGTAAACACTTTACACAGAGACACATGGAAAGAAGGAAAAAATAAGAAAGATTCTGCGATCATCAGTGAAGTAAAGAAGAGGTGCAGCCTGGTGCTGCCTTGGTGTTTCTCAGCACACTCAAATGTACACCCCTCGGTGCACATAAGCATATAGGTGTCATCTATGCATATTCGGTCATTCATGTCTGCAACCAGAACTCTCATGAGCATACATGTGAGCCTGTGGCTAAAAATATTCACACAGAGAATGCAAGTCACACTTGGATATGTGCTTTCTCACTGTAGGAGCAGAGTCAGGACTCCCGAGAGCAACATGCCAGCTCAAACCGGTTGATGGAAATCCTAGTAGGGACATCCATCTCCTCCGAATGAGAAGGACTGCCAGGCTGCCTGCTTATCCCTTCCGTCCTGGCTAACTATACAAGACATTTCCCTGTTGTCATAAAGGTTAGCGGGACTCATGGCATGCGGTGAGCAGGAGGAAGCTGGTGGTACAAACAGCTCTCTAGTTTGAAGTCATCAGACTGAGCTAACAGGAGACAAGGGTGTCTTTGCAAAGTGGGAAGCCTGTCCTCTCCCCATGGCCCCGGGAGTGCAGACATAGACAGAGCCTGTGTCTGTGGATTCAGACTCAACATCCTCGGCCTGTAGCTGGCTGTCCTGTTGACTAAGTCAATGCTAAGTCCCTTGTGATCACTCATCCCCAGAGCGTTTGCTCACCCTCAGAAAGTTTCTCCAACCCTTCTTGCGAGGATCTCGGCTGCTCCTGTTTAGTCTTACCTTCTCTTGCTTAGATTTTGTTTTGCTCCCTTGAGTTCCTTTCTTGAAAGCTGCTTAGGGTTGTAGTTTGAAAATTGAATTCTGATCTCCTCTTTTGGGGACATAAGAAGGATGCATGCGCATCCTGCATCTCACTTCCTTCACAGATGCTGCACCGCTGCTGCTGCTGCTGCTGCTGAGGACCAGCCTTGCTGCTCCATCACCCGATGGAGCCTCGTCAACCACTCTCATCCTTTGCTCGTGTTCAGAACACTAGCGACAAGTAGGACACATGCCTGAAGCTGAAGGCTACAGGATGTAGACCTAGCAGTTGCTGGAGCCACCACATGGAACCAATGGGAAGAATGGTGATTCCTGAAGGCAGCTAGCATTGTCTCTGGGCCAAAGGACTCATAGGACGAATCCACACTATAAGCGCCAGGCTTGATGAGGAAGGGGCTGGATAGAATATTACCAGCTACTGCACTGTCATGCAGAGTTGGATGGAAGGGTCAGGGCAGAGGTGGTCTTCTGGTAGAGACCAGGCCAGGTGTCATGGTACATGTCAAGACTGTATTTAAAGAACTTAAGATTCAACCTAACCCGGGACATGCCCCAAAGAGAGGATTCATGGCTCACCACAATGTCTGCAAATACAGATAGGGAAATTAGTGGCATCATTTCTGACGTCAACCCTCAAAGGTTGGCAGGGTACCAGCATAGCAAAGAACAGAGAAATATTGAGTGATCAGTTAGAAAATGAAGGCACAGAAGACTAGACACCAACTCCCGTGCTGCACACAGCACATCTAAATGCAGAGAAGTGAGCCTTGGCATGCCTACGTTTCCAGGGCCCAGGGCATTGGACTCTCTTGAGACTGACAAAGACCATCAAAAGTGTGTGGTCATACTGCCAGAGATCACTTGGATACAATTTAGCTTGAAGGTCCAACAACCCATACTCTCGGGTCAGACATGCGCTGCCACGGCCCACAGGCCACACAAAGCAGACAGCAGCTATGAACATGGGCCAAGAAAAATAACAAGCTTACTTAAGACATGACGAGATATTTTTTGTGATGAGTTTTGTAACTTGGTTACGTGTCAAAAGGCTGGACGTTCCTGCTGGGCTCTGATGGCACAGAGATCATTAGCAAAGCCATTGTGATCGATGGCGTGGTGTTCGGAAAGGAGGGCACGGCCCTGGTTCATGAAAGACTTAGAAAACATGGGAGAGGCTCTGGGGACAGAAGATGGTGGCATGTTCTTACACAGAAAAGGTGACGAGGCAAACCTGAACGGGAACATTGGTGTAGCAGTGAGGTTCTGCTACTAATATCCTGTGGCAAAGGAAAACTAAGGGGACGTCTGGCAGAATGTCAGCGCAGTAGCTGCGCCGAAGGCTGATGGTGACATGGAAGGAGACAGAAAGAAGTGGACACAACACAGGTAGGCTGAGGGGTTCAGGATATGCCGGTGGGGAATGCACTATCAGGGTGCCCCGGCGTCCTTGGAGTCACTGTCCCAGTTAATGAAGAACAAGCGACTGCATAGAAATAATGCAGAGAGGAACCCGAGTCCTGGCACCGACCGCTGCCGAGAAGCCGACTGTTGAAGGATCACTGATAATTGAGAAAATTATGCAAAGCTCCTCAGAGCTGGCTGCGCGTGATGCCTGGAGGCGTTTCAAATCTGACGGAAAGTCTCATGGTGGCCCAGCTGAGGTTCTGAGGAATGCATTAGTGGACGCTGTTAGTGTGACCTCTTGGTTAACCACTGAACAGTGCGTGACTACTAGAATTTCGGAAGGGAAGGAGACCCCTGCTCTTCGCATTGTAGAGGGCACGGTGTGTGTGTGTCTGTGTGTGTGTGTGTCTGTGTGTGCGCGCACGCGTGCGCCACACACACTGTCTCTGAGCCACCAGCGTTCACATGGAAAGACAGGCAATGGGAGGGGCGGTGGAGCGCAGGCTGGGGTGTGGCTCCAGGATGAACAGGCATCAGACAGTGGTCACTGGGTGAGATAAAGGAAGCTTGCAGGAGGAGAAGGGGGCTACCCCACCCATGTCTCTTCTACTGCACAAGAAGTCCAAACAGGTTGGGTAGGTGTATGGCTGAAGGCTCCCTTTCCTGAGCACCTACCATGTGCCAGGGCCACCTTCACTTCCTGTGGTCCTTATGGGGTGAACCACATTCCCTGTCTCTAGAGGAGAGGGACTGTAATGGGTGTGAGGGAAGATGAGTGTTATCATGATCTGAACATGGAATGTCCCCCAGGGGAACATGGGCTTAAGCACTTGGTCCCTGGCTGGAAGAACTGTTTTTTTTGGGGGGGGGGGCTTGAGGAACCTTTGGGAAGTGGGGTTCAGTTGGAAGAAGAGGTTTCTCTTACCCAGCCCTCTCATGCCCACGCTCTGGTTGGCATACTTGCCTGGGATGGGCAAACACATTCTGGGAAGGGGCTGCCTAATCACGGACATGGGTTTTGAAGGCCACCCTCCTTGGCTAGGAGCAGTCTGTTCTCTGAGAACAGGACCAGGTGTGAAAAGAATATGATTGCAAATATGCTTCAGGGAACCCGTCTTCATGGAGGCCGAAATCTGGGTTTCATGTGTCATGAAATATTATGTGTGTGTTTGTGTGTGTGTGTGTGTGTGTGTGCGCGCGCGCGTGCGCGCATACGTAAGGCCACGGTTCATGTTTGTGCTCATACACGCATGTTTTGGGGGGTATGAACCCATGCACTGACCAGACGAGGCTGTCTGTCAGGTGTCCTGCTTGAGATTTCTCTTATTGCCTCAAGACAGGGTCTCTCACTGCGCCTCAAGAGAGGCTGGCACCAGGCAAGCCGCGGAGATCCTCCCGTCCTCTGCCCCATTGGGAGCTGAGGTTACAGGTCCCGCCTGGGTTTTTACAAGGTGCTGAGGATTTGAACGCAGGTTCTCACGCCTGCATGGCCAAGTGCTCTTGCCCACTGAGCCATCACCCCAGCCTCATTTCACTATGCTGTTTTCCCCTTTCCTTTCCGCTGTCTCAAAGCACAGGACCCACCGTTAGGTCTTTCACAAGCAGGGCGGGCTGGACTGGGCTGCCACGGAGGGATACACAAATGACCGCAGTGCCTTCCATGTGCAGGTGCAGACTGTCTGGGCATTCTCTACCCAGAATTCTCTGTTCTACTGTGTATCAGCCATCTGTGTGAGAACCATCTTATCTCACTACCTCTTTCTTAGCATTGGTTTTGTCTTGTTTTTTGTTGGTTTTTGACCCCATTATAAATCCCTCTGCAAAAAGAACTCTCTCATTATATCGAATCTGAGAGTTTTTAATTGGACCCAACTCGGGCTTTCCTTACACTGTAGCGAAGGTACAGGTTCCCGTCTATGCCTGTCTTTAAACTCTTCTCTCAGCTGCGGAGCTGAACCTCAGACACTCCTCCTCCTGGGCCAGCACATAGTGACATCACACAGGGTACACTGTGAACTACAGACAGGAAGGTCACTCCTGTTCTGGCGGCCAGTTAGAGCTGAGACTGGTTAGGGCTCAGACCTTCTGACACCAAGGTAGTAGCTGGAATTATGCCTGGCCACGAACACAACTAAACTCTCTTATGATTATTATCATTGTAATTGTTGCTGTATGTATGGATGTGGGTGTGTGTATTTGCGTGTATTTGTGTAAATGTGTGCATGAGTGTGGAGGACAGACACTCATGACAAATGTCTTCCTCAATCACTTTCCACCTTATTCTTTATTGACTGAGGTAGAGTCTATCACTTGAACCCAGGGCTTGCCAGTTTGGTCAGCTAGCCTGCTTGCTCAGAGGACCTGCTGTTTCTACCACTTAAGCACTGGGGAAACAGGTGCGCTGACATGCTCACTTGACACTTGTGTGAGTTCTGAATTCCACTCTTACACTTGTATAGTAAGTACTTTATCCACTGATTGTCTCCCAGCCTCATCACCACCACCACCACCAACTCCATCATAATCATCACCATCATTTCTATTTCTATCATCATCATCACTACCAGCTCCACCATCATCATTATCATCATCATCACCACCTCCATCATCATCATCACATCACCACGTCCACCTCCATCATCATCATCTCCATCATCATCATCACCTCTATCATTGTCACCACCAACTCCACCAGCATCATCATCATCATAATCATCACCTCTATCATCATCATCACCATCATTATCACCACCACCTCCACCCCCACCACCATCATCATCACCACCTCCATCATCATCATCATCATAATCAACACCTCCACCATCATCATCACCATCATCACCCCCACCACCTCCATTGTCACCATCAACCCTATCATCATCATTAGAAACAGGGCTCCGGGGTCACTAAGCAATCCATATCTGTACTGAGTCTCCCCGGGCTGGGATGCAATAAATGAAATCTTGGACCTGTGGTATACCAATCCTGGGTCATGCCTTGTGTGCTTATAAAAACGGAACTGCCGATGCACCTGCTTCATGCAAACATGTTTAGGATAGAACAGAGTCACAGGGGACCAAGTACTCATGACCTTGGCAGCCCTGAGACACAGCAGCACAAAAATCCCAGGTAGAAGCATGAGGGGACACAAACTGGAGGGCCTCAAAAAGTCAGAAGGACATGACTGAAACAGAACTCTTAGATTGTGAGCCATTCTCTACTTCAGACTTGTGAAATTAAGTCAGAGTTTGTGGCTAGCATTACAAAGTGGAAGAGCAAAGCTCAGGGTACCTCACACCCAGGCCAAACAGCCTGCCTGGGCAACAGTTTGTTCTATAATGCATGAGCACTGTAGGCTATGATCGGAAAAATGCATATGTTTACACACACACACACGTTTATGGTGGGGTATGATTCACTCAACAAAAGTTTCAAAGTCACTGACCAGAAAGGCATAGAGAGACAGCTAAGCACAAAGCCTGCGATTTTATGGATCAACTCATGAAGGCTTTGTAGGCGAAACCCAGTTTCACCATGCAGGTAGGGGCTGTGTGCTCTTGGGCTGGTGGCACAGCTTATTAACTGATCCTCTGCTGAAGGGATTAAGAGCTGAAGGCTGCCTTGCATAGGGCCCAGCACACAGTAGGTATGCAAGAGCCACACAGGAGGTATGCAGTGAAGTGAGGGGAAGACCTAGAGACTGCCCACACATAGTAGCTAGGGAGCAGGCACGCAGCAGGGATGTAATCAGATGACCCCGAGACCGCCTGGCGCACCTGCTGCTCTGGCCTGCCATTGCGCTTTCACCTGTCACACTGACATTGAGAGCCTCGGGAACTTCAACTATCAGGCACACCCAGCACTTACGCGGGAGAAGGCGCACTCTTATGCGCTGCTTTTCTCTTTTGGAGAACATGACAGGAGGTGCAGGTGGCTGCCTCTGTCGCTCAGGAGCAAGATCTCAATGGTGGGACATACTATCTCCAGGAATTCTGGGCTCCCAGTGCCTTCAGGCCCAGTGGGTTTCTGGTTTGTTATTTTTTATTTTCACATATTTTAAAAGTCTCCTTTAGTGTAGGCAGAGGAAATGAGGCCACTCATGAAGCCCAGATATGACGATATGGTTCCAACACCTGCAGCTTTGACCCTAGACTCCAGGTATCTATCAGTTTTGAATACTGCCCAAACTACAGGCAAGGTTTTGAGGCATGCCTGGGAACCCTACCATGCATCCACTGCATGTCTTGCTTTCCCTCACGTATGGAGGGTAGCCCCTTTCTGGGTTAACCCACTCCTCTTTTTAGAGGTGGCTTCTGGGGTCCAGAAGCCTTCCTTATTGGAGCCTAAACGTCCTTACCTATGTTTCCATGTGCTGCTCCTGCTCTGAGTTCTTGCCCATATGGGAGGTGGGAAGAAGCAGGGGTCATCCCTAGAGGGATTCTGCCTCTGCTTGCAAAGAGCTGTGCTCTCGATAGAATGAGAAGAGAGGAGGTGTGGGGAGCCTCCCGACTGCAGTGAGATCAGCTAACAGCTGCTGAGAAAACACAGGGCTCTGGCTTAGGCAAGAGGTGGGGAGGGTAGTGGAGAAACTAGCATCTCTCACTATGGAAGGGATGTGTAGCCAGCATCTACTCAGCACAGAGTGACAATGAAGAGCAAAGGAGGTGCCTGCCACATTCCTCACACTGGGCCTGACTCAGTGCTAATTGTGATGATGGCTCTGGCCTGAAAAGGGACAGTCAGGCCTATAGCCCCTAGAACTACCACTATGGCGACTTAAGGCTACCTGGGCCAGTGCAGAGATGTAATTGTGGAGACCTCTGGGTCCACAAATGTCACGGACCCAAGTTGCCGCCACCCGAAGTAACATGTGTAGCCGAGTGTGTGGGACCGAGGCCCCTAAGGTCACTTCCGTGACTTCTGTCACTGCTCTCAGAGGATGCCCCAGTTGCGCTGTGCTTACCCTGGTACTGGGCGCTGAAGCCACGCTGCCGGTGGTTGCCATCTGACGTGAAGTGCAGCCGCAGCCAGTTCTTGCTGCTGATGACAGGGGCTGGGAGACTGGCTCCAGTAAACCTGGGTGGACAGGACACAGAGAGGTCAGGAGAAAAAGAGGACATCAAGAGGTCTACCCACCATCTGTACCCAACTCTAGCAGCCGGGGGTCTGTGTGGCTAGAGACATTTCCAGGCAAGTTACTCCCTTCATCCCTGATTCCCCTAATCCATCAGATGCTCTGGGCCTGAGACCACCCCAGGAGGCTAGAAGCCAAGTTGAGTGCACAATCCCATTGGCATACACTGCCTTTCCTACTGTCTGGGTCTTTGCTCTCTTCTGTCTGGGGACTGTGTCACCTGTTTACCTTCCTCCTGCGCTATAGTGTCACTTTGCAGGACACTAGAAGTCCCTGAAATACCCCAGGCCCAGGAAACTTCCTAAGCTTCTGGACTTGAAAGCCACATAGGTCTTGGCTTAAGCTCGGACCAAGGCTTCCCTACTGGGACCTTGTACCCGGCCCCAGACCTTTCTAAGTGAGAAGCCCAGCCCCCATGTCTATGGGGCTAAGCGAGCAAATGTCTGGGTACTAAGGCTAGTCCAGAGCTTGGCATATCCCAGCCTGCCCACAGCAACTCCTTCCCTACCCTATAATAACAGAACCCAATTCCAGTCATAATTCTGCCATGTCTCCCGAAGATCACCCCTCAATGAGGGGCTGAGTAGGGAATCATCTGGGTCTATCGGGGATCAATTAGCTGCACTGTACAACCTCAAGAAAATCACTTAAACCCTCGAAGACTCTGTGACCTCATGTATGGAACAGGGTTGCTGAGATCCCCTTCTCAGGGCTGCAGGAGATCCACAAGATGATACCCGGCAAAAGCCAGCATGACACTTGGTACAAAGCAGGCGTGTTAGGGTCCCAGTCTGAGAAAGATTCCTTGTTGAAGTGATAGCGGGCAGTGGAGAAGCCAGTAAGAAGGGAGTAGCTCTGGAGGCTGTACTATGGGATGGGGTGTAGTGGGGGTGGGGTGTTGCGGGAGGTCTTTCCGCCCCTCCAACCAATAGCTGCTGTAATACCAGCCCATTGGGGCGTGGTCTCACTCCCTTTAAAAAAGCGGCTATTTCCTCTGCTCGCTCTCTTCTCTTCCTGCTCGGCTGGAGACTAGACTCCCTTCCTGGTTGCACAGATGGCTGTTGTCTGGGATTGTGATCTGTAAGTTTT
>NW_026067894.1:13165715-13181583 GCF_014885135.2 Alexandromys fortis
AGGCTAGAATCTTCCTGGTAAGCGCACCTTGGGGTGCTTACAAACATTACTAGAAATGGGCTAGTCCAGGTGCGAGAATTAGCCTGTAAGGGCTAGAGTTCATGGGCCAAGCAGTTAAATGAATACAGTTTGTGTGTTGTTATTTCGGGCATGAGCTAGCCAAGCGGCCGGGGTGTTGGCGACGCAGCCCCGCCGCCGCTTCATATTTCAACAGTGGGGCACAGGGAGTCCAGAGAGGGGAGCTCATTACCACCCCCTCCTGGAGCAGAGGAAACACAGGAAACACCCCTGACCATAGGGTTGTCTGGTAAAAGCCATTCTCTGCCGAGATCTTCGCCTGGTTTCTGAAAATCTCAACAGCAAAGAGCAAGGAAGGGCCAACCAGAACACACTCTTGCCTTCCTCTGAGTCCCTGCTGAGGCTCCTATTGATCCAGCCAATTGGAAACTTGATGCTTGCCCACAGGTGAGTCTCCCAGACAGAGGGGAAGGAGGAGAAGGCAAGGGGTGGGGGGGGGGACGTGGAGGGGGCAAACAATAGAGAGCCAACAGAGTGGCTTTCCATAAATATACATTACACAAAAGATTGAACCAAGGAGCCTGATACCCTCTGAACTGAATTTTTACTATCAGGAAAATGCTGACGCACACAAAACTCTAGGAATATAACCCATAGTGCTTGGGCAAGAACTATTATAGAAACCAATTACAGTATTTCACCAGATCCCATTTAAAATAGTTTATTACATGGTGAGTCATTTAAGTTTCCGAAGGAGCCTCAATTGGTACCGTGGGCTCCCCCACCCTAGGCCAAATTCAATTTGAGCTCAGTGACAGAGTTTGGAGGCTATTTACATAGGGAAGCAGAAGAATTAGGCGAAATTCACCTGAATCATTTAGACCCCACGGCTGCTTCTTTAAAAAAGGCAGGGAGGGGTTGTCTAGCAGTCCAGAGTATAACTGGAAGTTGGGGCAGGGAACTTCTCAGCTTAGGGGTGAAGTGGGTGAGAGTGATGCTTGGTTTCCTATGTATGGCTAGCTTGTGGTTACCTGGAAATTTCCAGCCGCCCCATCTCTTCCCAGACTGCAAGGCTCTCCTCTTTCTCCTCTCTTTCTCTTCTCCTCCTCTCCTTCCTCCTCCTCCTCCCCTCCTCTTCTCTTTCTTCTTCTCCTCTCCTCCCCCCCCCTCTCTCGCTTGCTCTGCTCCCTGTCTTTCCAAGCCTATGTGTTGAGCATTTGAGGGTGTCTTTGGCCCTTTCGCAGAACTGAGGGCTTCTGTAGCGGGATCCTCGTCAGACTACTGTGGAGAGGTGAGGCCAGCAAGGGCACAAAGCTTTTAAGAGAACTAACTACAGTGGCTCTCTCCAGGAGTCTCAGCCCCCGGGAGGTTGAGTCAGGAGGATTGCTAAGAGTTTGAGGCCAGTCTGTGCTGCTCAGCAAGAGAACCTGGTTGCCAAAAATCGAAAAGCAAAACCAGCAAACAGTTCCTTTCCACACCAGTAAGTACAAAGATATCGGTAAACTTGCAGGCTAAGGTCACTGAACCAGAAGAGTGGAGACTCAGGGAACTCAGGTGGTAAAGAGAGAGTGGTGTGGGCAGACCCAGACCATGGAGAGTGAGTGTTAGACAGTACGGGCTATGAGTGAGCATCATGAGTAAGGTCTGTGAATGTGGACCGTGAACGCGGACCGTGAACACGGAGGGCACAGTGCGGTCTCACTCGCTGGCACTCTGGGAAAGATGGGTTCTCAGTGAGAGGAAGTGGACCTGTGGTAGCCAGAGCTGGGTTGGAAGCTGTCAATGGATCCTGCCTATCTGAGGAGGGAAAGGGTTTGGATCTAGACTTTGTTAACTGCGTGGGAAGGATCTAGGCTCCATTAACTGTGTGGGAAGGCCACTTTTACCAGCAATCCAACAAGCTGCGCACTCACGACTGGGAGTGTATGATTTTGTGTAAACGACCCCTGACGGCGTTCATTAAAAAGGATACAAAGCAAAACGAACCCCCAGTGGCTCCCGTCCTTAAAGTCCTTAGGTTGGACCTCCATGGCCTCCAGGAAAGCCCCCCATTCCCTGATTCCACCTCCACCTCTTGTTTCTTATGCTCTAAACATGGACTGCTTACTGTGAAAACCGCCCAGGCCTGTTTCTGCCTAGGGCCTTTGCACTTGACCGGCTCCCTCCGCCTGTTCTGCTGGCTTCCCCTCTCCTCTCACACACACCCTCCAGCTGTCAGGCAGATGTCACATTCTCAGGGGAGCCTTCCCTTTGCTGGCCTGTCTCCTGCCTGGCTTTCAGCTTGAGCATGTGCGTGCACGCGTGCGTGCGCGCACACACACAAACCCCTTTGCACACACACATGCACACAGCACTCTCCCTAGCCAAGCTGGAGAGCTTTGTAGGTTGGAAGTAACACTGTTCTGAGTGTCTCCGCCCTCACATCTGTGCTCTTTATATTGTTTCCCACTGTGCCACCTGGCTACACAGAGAGGTTAAGAAATGCATTCAATGCCACACAGCATTGAGAGGCAGAGGTGAGATCTGAGCACTCAGCCAGAGAGCCACTGTCCCATACAACCGTGGAACAGCCTAGGCAGAATTCCACCCTATGTCTTCCTTCCTTTCCTCCTACCCGCCAGGATTCTCTTTAATTTTGCTCCCTCTCAGAATCGTAATTAAAGGAGAGAAACACAAGAGGAGAGGTTCCCCCTTCAAACCTTTCTGACCACATCAACTTCTCTCTGGGGGGCCTGGGGAATTCCAAGCTTGCCCAGTAAACCGCTACTGCAGTACTACATAAAATGTATTTAAGCAATTACACTCGAGGTTTTTTTTCTTTTTCTTTTTGGTAAATTGACTTCCGTTAAATGGGGCTTCATTAATGGAATCTGGCTTGGGGAGAATTAAAAAAAAAAATCACTCCCTTTAATGCCCACAGTTGATTAGGGCGAGAGTGACTTGGAGCGCTTCTGCAGAGTACGCTCAGGCTTGCTCCTGGCGGCAGGAAGGTGGTTTGTGAAAGCATTTCTTCATGGAAGCTTCTCGTGCAGTCAGGGTGTTGGGGTGCAACGATGAGTCCCCGGGCACTGCTGCCTGTCAGCGGAGACACAGGAGACTGGTTTAAATGCCAGCATCCCCGAAAACCGCCAGTCCTAGGGGACACATGCGTGTATCCAGGCACCAGGTATGAAGCGCGCAAGGGCGCTGTGTGTCATAAGGAGCTAAGCTTCCTGGATTGGGCAGTCCCTGTCTCCGTGAGGTGCATCAGGTGTAAGCACCCATGGCCCCCTCACACGGGTAATGGTCCTGAACCAGTGTAACGTCGTGGGGTTGTGGGGTTCCAGGCCTTTCTGTACCTCAGTCTCCAGTGTTAGCCATCCCTCATCCTCACGGCAGGCCTGTGAAAGGGCCAGACAGGGGAGGGAATGTCAATCTTAGCTCATGTCTTTCCTACCACCTGTCAGGGGGACTGAGGGGACGCTGTGGTACAAGCAAGCTAATCCCGGCAAAGTCCTAGAGGAGGGACAGATCCACCAGTTCCAGAACTGAGCCCAAACTCTTATGTGCCCCACCCCTTGACACCCACTCTGAGTTCCTGCTCTGCACCTGATACCCCCTCTACACAGAGCATCTTCTTGCTGCCCTGCCTGACTCCCTGGCACAATGTCCTATACGCCTGGTCAGCGTGTCCTCTCTGCAGCATGGTCACTTGTCACCATCCTGGACCTATTGACTTGTAATCATCTTTGGACCTGATGATCTCCCCAGCTGGAGGTCATGCCACACGTGAGGCAGGCTGGGAGCTTCGCCTTTGCCTATCTCCAGCCACACCGAGGGACAAATCAGTAACAAAGAATGTGACTGCCAAGCAAGACTCCTGCCTATTTCTGTAGATACAGTCCCCCCTCTGCTGACTCACAGCCACGCCCATCCGTTCATTTGCATATTGGCCACCACTGCTGAGTCTGCTGTGCTGTGTCACGCCACAGAAAGCGCCTTGCCCTAGGATGGGTAGAGTGTTTGCCTAGTGTGTGTGAATCCCCGGGTTCAACACTCCAGACCCCATAAAACGGTTACAGTGGCTATTGGGAGGTGGCCGGGCTGCGGGGGAGGGGACAAGGATCAGAAGTTAAAAGTCATCCTTGGCTACGCAGTGAGGAAGCTTTGCATTGTCATTTACTGTCTGGTCCTTTACAAAGTGTGCTCGTTCCCAGCACACAAGCCTCACGGATGACCCCCCTAGGAAATGGAAAGGTGAATGTCTAAGGAGGGAACCATAAAAGGACAAGCATGTGACTTAGACGGTTCAGTACCATGTGTACAACTTAAACATCCATGGAGCTGCCAGTTAGCTTTGCATAGAACTAAGGTCTTTCCCTGACCACAAGCTTCTGCTCCAGACTCTGCATCTCGTCTAAGTCACAACCATGATGTCATTCACCGGGCGTCCAGACAACAGATGTTTACCAACTGGTACCATGTATCAAGCTCTTGATCTTGATCCGAGGGACCTAAGTTTGGGGTGGCTGTGCCCTTCTGATCCTTTCCAGAGACGCCTTCGCAGAGTCGTTCGAGAGAAGCCGATGAAGTTTCCATCTCGGCGACTGTATTTCCTTCCGAACTCGTATCTCATCCTTTTATGTGATGTTTAATTTAAATCGCATAATTACAATAACAAATATGGCTTGCACTGGGAGAGCTGGCAACGGACCCAACCGCTTCTCAGAAAGTGCAAGGCTCAGCTGGAGGAAACCGGAGCATAGGGGGCAGGAGGGCAGGGTGGGAGACGGCTGGCTGGCGGCCACAAGCAGCGGCAAGAAACTCTTGTCAGGGCTGTGGGAACACCAGAAACTTGTGTGTGGGGAGGTTCACGTGTGTGTGTGTGTGTGTGTGTGTGAGAGAGAGAGAGAGAGAGAGAGAGAGAGAGAGAGAGAGAGAGAGAGAGAGAGAGAGAGAGAGGAAGAAGAAGAAGCTAACCTTGGGTATTATTCTTTGGAAGCGATCTACCTTGTCTTTTGAAATTCTTTTCTCTCATTGGCCTGGAACTCTCTAGCCAGTGAGCCCTAGGGCTCCTCTGGTCTCTGCTTCTCCAGCTTTTAGATCACAGGTGGATATCACCATGCCTGGCTTTTTTGCATGGGTTCTGAGGAGTGAACTCAGGCTCTCATGTTTGAGCAGCAAGCACTTTTCCAACCGAACTCTTCTGCCCCAGGACACTTGCACTGTACGTGCATGGACAGACGATGGACTAAGGACAATCGCTTACTTCCATTGGCTGGGGCTCTTTCCCAATCACATTCCCTCTGCGGTCTGAAGGGGGAGAATGCCTTAGATTAGATTTCAGAAGTCCTTTGGGGTCTCCTAGTCCTGATGCCCACCTTGCATGAACCCCTCTGTGGCTAGTTTTATATCAACTTGGCACAAGCTACAGTCATTCCACCATAGAAAACTTCTGCCAGACTGTCCTGTGGGTAAGCCTGTGATGTCTTTTTTTGATTGGTGATTGACATGGGTGGGTCCAGCTCATTGTGTGAGGTACCACCCCTAGTCTGGTAGTTCTGACTGCTATGAGAACGCAGTCTGAGCAAGCCATGGGGAGCAAGCCAGTAAGCAGCACTCTTCCATGCCTTTTGCATCAGCTCCTGTCTCCAGGTTCCTGTTCTTAGCTCCTTCTCCAACTTCCCTGGACAACAGGGTTCAAGCTGTAACATGAAATAAACTCTTTCCCCAACTTGTTTGTGGTCATGGTATTTATCACGGAAATAGAAGCCCTAAGACAACCATCCTGGATTGGAATGTTTACAGCTATGAACAATTCTTCTCACAATCCTCCCTGACCAGCTTTTTCTCCATATCCTTATCCCAGCTACTCCTCCTCCTTCGGGATGGATGAGCACCAGCAACAGGAAACCTGCCCATGAATGTCTGGCCTAGTTTGCGCCTCCTGTGTTCCCAGGGCTCACTGCACCATCTCCTGGGCCTGTATCTCTCCAGACTGAGAGCATCCTGAAGAAAGCCACTGTCAGTTTCTTGTCTGCCCACCCTTCCTCGGTACATGGCAGAGTGCCTGCTGCAATGGGAAGGACTCACTGAATACTGCACAGTGGAAGGAGAGACCATGGACTGAGCATATGAACGAGGGGGATCCTGCTGGGGGAAAGGAGAGGGCACTTGCAGGGTGGGGACAGGAAGGAGGGCTGTCAGGTGCCATGCTGTGTATGTCCTGGTTGTGAGAGTGCCGCCCACTTGTGCCAGGAAGACATGGGTCACCACATTGATAGTGGCCTGGCTTTGTCCCACCCCCACTCGCTCAGTATCTGCTGGAACCTTCCCAGGGGATGCCCGAGAAGCAGACAGTCCCAGCCTAGCAGCCATGGAGTCTTTTCGCTATGGGCAAGTGTTTCTGTCTCCCTACAAGCAGTTCCATAAACTCCACAAATGAGGAGAACTTTGCAGTTTGGCTGACTGTTTGCTCCAGGGAGCCCCTAGCCGCACCAGGCAAATGTTTTTCCTTCAGATTCGTGGCTCCCTGGAGGATATGTCTGAGCCTAGAACACGGAGGTACAAGGCCCCAGGTTGGGTCTGTGGCTGGGGTAGCGAGCTTTGCGGCTGGGGTAGCGAGCTTTGCTGTTGACGTCTAGGTCTTGCACTTTGGGTGGCTGTGCAGTAGGAGGTTTCGCCGGGGCGGGGGTAGGCTCAGAGTCGAAGGGCTGGATGCTTCCTGTCTGACATACACCATGAGATGCTGACACAATTAAACTGAGAAGGTGCTGGGGACACTGCATCAGGGGCACGGAAGTAGGCAGTCACATTTCTTAAGGATGATGCCCAGCCCTGTCCCCTTCTGATTCTAATCTAAGACACATGGTTCCACTCTTCCCTAAACACTGAAAGACTTCAAAGAGCACTCTGTGCCCCCCAACTGGCGGCTCTGGAAACGGATGACCATGTACATGTATTACATGACAATGAGCGGCAGCCAACTGGATCGGGGTGGTAGATCATGTGACCTACGCTAGACCCATCAGTAGAGAGGCTTCTGGTTTGAGGTTGCCTGGTGGAGAGAAGGAGTGGGTGCTCACTGAGATGAAGAGGAGGGGGACTGCCCCTCTGGTGTAGGAGTTCTTTCTGTTTATGTGTTGCTTTCATTGGTTAATGAATAAAGAAACTGCCTTGGCCTAGTTGATAGGGTGGAACTTAGGTTGGCAGAGAAAAAAAGAATTGAATGCTGGGAGGAAGAAGGGCAGAGTGAGAGAAGCCATGGATCCTCTGCCTGAGATCGACATCAGTTAGAATCTTGCCGGTAAGCCACAGCCACATGGTGATACACAGATTAATGGAGATGGGTTAAACTAATATGTAAGAGTTAGCCAATAAGAAGTTAGAGCTAATGGCCAAGCAGTGATTTAATTAAGAAGTCTGCCTGGTGACCTGGACTAGCATCTTTCAAATCCCTAGCTGGCTCACTCAGGGTGAGTAAAGTGCCTGCTATGGGCCTCAGTTTCCCCAGCTATTTAGTAACAATGACAACACCCATTTCACAGGACAGTTGAGAGGTCAGGTGAGGTGCTGTCCGCTGCCCCTCTCCTTACTGTATCTCATCACAGCAAGGTCCAGGCACAAACATGGGGGCCATGAGGGCCATGGTGTATGAGGCATACACTATGTCTGGAATCAGCCAGGGTTGGGCTGTCAACATGATAAGGCTGCAGCAAAGGAGAACCAAAACCAGGGAGAAGAGAGTTCCTGTCTCCTCTTATCCCATCCCATCATGCCTGTGTCCATGCTATGTACCCTGTCCCATCACACGTGTGTCTCTGCTATGTACCCTGTCCCATCACATGTGTGCCTGCTGTATATCCTGTCCCATCACACGTGTGTCTGCTGTGTATCCTGTCCTGTCACATGTGTGTCTCTGCTATGTACCCTGTCCCATCACACGTGTGTCTGCTGTGTATCCTGTCCCATCACGTGTGTGTCTCTGCTATGTACCCTGTCCTGTCACACGTGTGTCTGCTGTGTATCCTGTCCTATCACACGTGTGTCTGTGCTGTGTACCCTGTCCCATCACGTGTGTGTCTCTGCTATGTACCCTGTCCCATCACACCTCTGCCCATTCTATGTACGGGTGGCTTCAAGTGGAAGAAATCCAAATCAGTCTGGAACAGGGAAGCAACCAGCAGCTGTTGTAAGCAAACCCCAGAAGATCAGGGCTGCAGCTGGCTCAGATGTCCAGAGCTAGGAGCTCAAAGGCCACCAGCCTTGCTATGCAGGGCTGTCTGCTGGCCACCTGCAAATGGCAGCTGCTTGAGGCTGAACCACAGGCTGCTCAGAAGCTTCCAGGTTCACCATCACACCTTCATCAGCAGAAAGAACACAGACATCCTTCCTAATGGTAAACAGAAAAAGTCCACAGTGGGACTCAGGTTGTTTTCTTAGGCCATGTGCCCATCCCTTAGGGCAAGGGCATGGTTTCCAGAAGGACCTAGGACTAGTGTGTAGGAACAGTTCTCAAAAAAAAAAAAAAAAAAAAAGAAAAGAAAAGAAAGAAAGAAATGAATTGAAGGTGGACAAAAGATGGCCACTGTGGTTGGAAACAGGTCAGGGGGCTGGATAAAATAGGTACAGTCTCTAACCCTGTGGGTTGAGTGGTTTGTCAGGGCCTGTAAGGGATTCCCCCCATACATGGTCTAGTTTTAGATCTGCCTTTCCAGAGGTGACCAGGCTAGTCTGACCCTCACTATCATATTCCCATTCTTGTACCTGACCATCTTCTGTTTCCTGTCTACCTACCCACCAGACCATGGTGCTGCATGCTCCTCCCCCATTCTCTAAGGCTGGAGTCATACTTAAAGAACATGCATTAAAACTCAGAAATCAGCATTGCTACAGCACTGTCTGCTGAAAGGCTTAATCCAGATATTTCCAGCTGTCTCCTAATGCCCCCTTCACTGATTCCAATATCCAACCCGGCATCTCTCCTCCTACTGAGTTACCACATCACTTCAGTCTCATCCAAGGTGTGTTAGATTACTTGTTTCCCCAAGACCTTGATGTCTAAAGAACACCAATCATGTTTAGAACCTGGATATGGCTTGGTCTAATGTTTTTCTTGGGATTGGACCCAGGATGTCAGTGTGGAGGGCCACCACTGAGGGGGCAGTGCTCCAATTATGGTATCATAGAGAGGGCTTGTGTGCTGTCAGTGTGACCCATTACTGCTGCTGACCCCTTGGGCAGGTTTGTTGAAGTGATGCCTGGCAGTCTCCTCTGCTATGAAGACACAGCTGTCCTTTCCCTGACCCCCCCATTCCAGTTTACACTGTAGTGGATAGCATGGTGCCAATGGCTTTTCTGCATTTCATTGCACTATGTAAATCCTGGCTCTGTCGGCATCCTATACTGCTTTTCATTGTCTTGTGTGTCTGTGTTCATGTGTGTGCGTGCGCACGCGCATGTGTGCACATGAACACGAAGGGTAGAGGTCAACCTCGGGTGCTGTTTTTGCTGCTCTCCACCATGTCTTTTTGACACAAGGTCTCCCTCACTGGCCTGGGGGGTGGCTGATTCAGATAGGTTAGCTGACCAGTGGCCACCAGGGACTCTCTTGTCTCCACATGCCAGTTTTGTTTCCTTTTGTAATGTGGGTTCTGGAAACCAAACGGAGGTCCTGACGCTTGCGCGGCAAATGCTTTACCAAGGGAGTCCATCGGTGCCTTTCAAAGACTCTGCCGAAGGCACCCGCTGACAAGCAAAGCCAGTCCTGGAAGCCATACTCTCCCCACTTCACGTTACCAGCACCAAAGGAAGGAGACCCCCTTCCTCTAGGACCCCAAGTGAACTTGCCTAGATGGAGTTCTGTGGTCAGCTGGAACGATTAGCGAGCCAGATCAGCCTGTGGGTTTTCTTATAACCATCAAAATAGAATAGTACATCACACACACACTAAATAGGGTTCAGTAAAACTTGATACCGTGGCTCCCTCCTTCCAATGGGAAGGAAAACTGTGCCACCATAGGGTCCATGAATAGATCATCATTCTCAGAAACAGAAGCTCACATACTTTATCTATGTACATGTTAGTTAATGAACCATGACAAAATATTTTTTTATTATAAACTACAATCAAGAGGCCTGAAACAAATACTGAACTCATATGACCAGACCAAAGGCCAGAAGATTTATAACCCTTAGCCCATAGCCTGCTTGTACAGATAAAACTTTATTGGCACTGCCACGGTCATTTCTATGCATCATCTGAGGTTACCTTTGAGCCAAAATGTCAGAGCTGAATATTTACAACAGAAGTCCTGCCATCCACGAAATCTGAGTTCTCTATTGTCTGAATACTAGACCACTGCCCCTGCCTAGAGGACACCTCATAATTCAGGACAGTAGATGCCTCTGCCTAGGCTGGACCCTTACCCTTGGCAGGCACTATCCCTGAAGGTCCTCCTGGGTCTCGAGGGACTGTGGGCCTCTGAGGATCTAGAATCGTCTACTTTGCTGTTGCTGTCTATATACAGTGAGAGATTATCCACATGGTGCTTTGGTCAAGGTTCCAGCAGGAAACAGATGGTGACTCAAATTAGAATAATTTGAAGAGTGTATAATAAACAGACTGTCCACCGAGGTGAGGGGCAGGACTCAGGAAGGTCCTGGGAGGGAGGGAAGTGACAGAGGACTCAGAGTCAGTGACAACACAACCGTCACCAGCCTAGACAGGAGAAGACAGGAGAGGGAGGGATTTATGAGCCTGGGAGGAGAGCTGTTCTGAGAGGACACGGTACCATGGGAAAAGACCGCTAGTCCAGGGAGGTGACAGTTCCAGGTGACCTTGAAGGGGTGGAGGCAGGAGCCAGGGGCCTCGAACTCGTGTCCTCCATTCCTGATCTCTTGAGGTTCCTCACTAACTAGTCACATGAAATGGACCTTGGTGTGGCTCGGGGTGATCATCTTCCTAGGAGAGTAGCCTTTGGCCCTCACACCAACTGATTCTCATAGCTTTTGTATCCTTTTTGTCTTTTCCCACTGTGTCTGCTAGCATATAGATGGTTATCGTGGCTATGATGGAAGGCAGCTGCACATGAAGGTACTGTGTGTGTGTGTGCGCGCACACACACACACAACATGCCTGGGCAGTGTAGACTAACCAAAGTTCTTCCTCACACCTCACTTTTGATATCAGGAAGGACTGTGCGCTACTCATCTTCGAAGACTAGGCCAACTCCAGCAAATAGGAAAACCGACCTCTTCCCCTCAAAATAAAGAGCAAAATATTACTGATAAATGTCCTGGAGTAATAAGTTCTCATTGATGATCTCTTCTCCTTTCTCAGTTCCTCAGACACACAGGTCTGACACACAGTAGAAGGGGGACACACCTTCTACTGGTATGGTATCTTACAGGTCATCTGAAGCCACGACCCCTGCTAGTTCAAACACATTTTAGGAGAAATCCTAGGCTCACAGCAAGGTGTGTTAAGGTAGATGCCTTTCCTCACTACAAGCCACCCTTTGAAGCCTATCTTGGAGGTCTCATAATATGTTCCTTGTAGGACTCTGCTGCTGAGACCATCTGTATACTTCTGGACCTCCCCCCCCACACTGAACCCTGGGAAATAACGTGCACAGGCTGAGACCAAAAACTCACACCTAGTCCCTCCCAAAACAGTTTTCAGCTTGGTGGCTCTAATCAGTCAACACTCAAAAGTCATGGCTCCTGCCTGTTGGTGGCTGCTTAACTCTGGTCCTTTTTATGTCACTGAGTGATAGAAGAGGGTCATCTGTCTATGTGTTACTTTCATTGGTTAATAAAGAAACTGCCTTGGCCCTTTGATAGGACAGAAAATTAGGTAAGCAGAGTAAACAGAACTAAATGCTGGGAGGAAGAAGGCAGTGAACCAGACGCTATAGCTCTCCTCTCCAAGATGGACGCAGGTTAAGATCCTTCCCGGTAAGCCACCACCTCGTGGTGCTACACAGATTAATAAATATGGGTTAAAGCAAGATGTGAAAATTAGCCAAAAGAGGCTGAAACTAATGGGCCAGGCAGTGTTTAAAAGAATATAGTTTACGTGTAATTATTTTGGGTAAAGCTAGCTGTGCAGGAGCCGGGCAGCGGGAAGCAGCCCTCAGCTCCTTTCTACAACTGAGAATTCGTTTTCTTGTCCTATGCATGTGGCATGGTCACCCGCTGAGTTTTTAGCAAGTCCACCCGCACACAGACAAGTCTGCTGGCCTTTACTGCACTCTCAGTTGGGTGACCAGTGGAGTCTTAACTACTTACGTCCATTTGCTCGGCTGTTACTTGTGTTTTGTACACTAACCCTAAGAAATGAGAACTCTCTCGAAGATGGTGAGGGGGCCGCCCAAAGAGCTAAGAATTCGTATTTTCAAGAACTCCAGTGTAATTAAGAAGCTCCCCGGGTTCTCCTCCCTCCTTCCCCTCAAAGATCTTCAGAGAAATGAAAGAGTCAGAATCTGAGCCCAAGAGCCTGGGTTTTAAATTAGACAACTTTGTCCTGACAGGAACCGAGTCCCAGCTGTCATCGCTGATTATTTTTAGAGCTACCACTAAAGCCCCGTGTGCAGCAGGCATTGCCACTGCTCAAGGCAAACAGAAAGCCGTCACATATTATCCTGACAGCTCTGGAGCCATCCACCCTCCTTGCGTTCATTATTTCTAGTCTGGGTGGAGGATGAGGAGGTGGCATCCTGACAGTCTCCCAGGGAGAAAGGCAGCCCTTGCTATGACCCACTGTGGGATGAGGATGGAAAGGTCCCGGAGGCTGAGCAAAGCCCACAGCCTCCAGGAAGCCAACGGAAAAGATTCTCAGGGCCAGTAGCTACTCTAATAAGGTTGAGATAAACCCTCATCTCTCCTTAGAGGGGAAAAAAAAAAGTCCCTGGAGTAACCAACCACTAGGAGGGCCTACATGCAAATGACTGAGCTTGGCTGGCATTGGCCAGCTCAGGGATGACATCACAGTTTCCATTCTGTGACCCAACAAAGCCACCAGCACTGAAAAGCCCGGGCGCTGACTGAGGCTCACACACAGAGAGAATTCCACCGCAAGCAAGCAGAGCACCTTCTAGATTGCTCCTGGGGGGTAGAGACGGAAGTCTCTGCTATCCGAATTAGTGGAATCCAGAGAAAGGAAATCATGGTTATATAAACATGGGGAAAGAAGTACAGCTAAGGCCCAAGGTGAATGTCTCCTCTTACATTCACTTTATGCTAAATTACAGGAACAAGTTCAAGGAGCAACAGCCAAACGCCTACCTTGGCTTTAAAGAGTTCTCTAGAAAGTGTTCAGAAAAATGGAGATCTATCTCGAAGCATGAAAAGGCAAAGTATGAAGCCCTGGCCAAGCTCGACAAAGCCCGGTACCAGGAAGAAATGATGAACTACATGGGCAAGAGGAAGAGGAAGAGGAGGAGGGACCCACTGGCGCCTCGGCTGCCCCCGTCATCCTTCCTGCTCTACTCCCAGGATCACTATCCCCAGCTGAAGCATGACAATCCCAACTGGTCAGTGGTGGAGGTGGCCAAGGCCACAGGGAAGATGTGGTCCTCCACAGCCAGCGTGGACAAGCAGCCCTATAGACAGAGGGCTGCGCTTCTGCGAGCCAAGTACTTTGAGGAATTGGAGACCTACCGCAAACAACCTCGTGGCCGGAAGGGGAGCTGCAAGGGACGGGCCAGGAGGACCTGTTTGAAAAAATAAAATGCCACTGAACTGCCTCTCTGGTCCTCGTGTCCTGTGTGGTTAGAGTGCAGAGAGTGAGTGGCTTGTTTTGAGGTCCAGCCGGAGGTGGTTTGGGGAAGGCTGGTTTTCGGGGACACAGGTTTTAGAGAGAGGGGACTGGCTGCAGGGACCAACTCACCTGGGGTAAGGTGGAGCATGTGAGTGATAGACATAGGAACACCAAGCCCAGTACAGAGGGGCGGCAGGCCAAGAGCTTAGTCCCGGCTCTCACTTAATCCCACAGGCAGCAGCGAGCGGGACTTGGAAGCCAGAACAGTCCCAGCCTGGGGCCTCCAGGTACTAATGGTGTCCTGACTAGGATACCCCTGGAATGGGACTGGGGCTGAATTTATAGACCAGCCGGCACCCATTCCTCTTCCTTTAGGTCACAGCTTCCTTTGTGACCAAAGTAATACGATTTATTCAACTTAAAAGGCCTAGCTACTGCCATTTGTCTGGGCCCAAACAGTCTGAGGATTATGCTGTCTGGGCTTCTTCATCTCCATACACTACAATTAAATCCTGGGTGGAGAATCAGGTGGTCTGGGTTCCCACATGCCAGGTCTGTGTGACCGGGGCTTTGTGAAGTCCCTGCCGTGTGTGAAAACCTAGTGACAGAGAAGGTTATAGCATAAAACAGCACCGGGAGTCGAGATGAACAGGGTGGGGGGAGGGGGGGACGGGATGGGACAAGGCCAACTCTGAAGTTTTCATGTTAGTGAACCCCTCCCCCCCACGGCTGACAGCTGGCACTCCAACTTGGCTGGGCTTCCCCTCCACCCTCTCAGGAGACATCCTCATTTTCTGCTTCATTGAAAAGACCGAGATCCTCCGAATTAAGTGCTCTCCGGTCTCTCAAAATGCAACCCGCACTCATCCCTCCTGCCTCTCGGCTCCCAGGGAGCCACCTTCTCTGCCTCTGACGTGGGATTCAGCACCTGCCTTATGAGTTAGTTTTGCCACTAAATGGGGTGGCACAGTCCTGACTACCTAAGAGGTGATATTCCTTCTAACCAATGGTACTCTACCTTGCTAGCCAACTTGCCTAGAAAGTTCCCTCGCGGTGGGAACTCTGGGAACTGAGGGGATGTTAAACCAGCCTGGAAAGTAGAGGCTCTGCCCTCCATACACAAGGGACTGGAAGCTGTGGCCCCCATACCAGCAGGCCCTGGATCCCCACAGTTGAGGCGTCACGTGACAACTCAACCATGGCTGGAGACCTTGGTTGTGGCCTCATGAAACCTCAGACATTGGATGCAAGTCTAAGGGTGAAGATCCTTGTTACTTAAGAACCTCCTGGCTTATTCCCTTCAGGAAGTTCAGGACTGGTGAGTCTTGAGAGCCAGCAAGGATTCAAATCTATAAAGGTGCTGGGTGAAGACAAGGCTCAACAGATGCCAGCTGGTACCCTTTCAGAAGGCACTGCTGGCAGCCTTGTTTCTCTGCCTGTTCGCTGCCCTGTCTGTTGTCTCCAGTCCTTTGTTACCAACCAATCCTTGAAACATAGATTCAAACATTGTCCCCTCCGTCCGGTACTTAGACCCAGACTATCCTACTTAGTGGCAGATGGTAGCTGCCTGGTGGACGGGTGCATGGCACGTCACACTCTGCTCTGGGACCTCACACCATCTATCCTTTCTAGTTTCCTGTGTGGTTATGAGAGTGTGGGTAGTCAAGCCAGAGTTTTGGCAACAGGATTCAGAGCCCCTAATGAGAGAGAACCGCAGTAACTGGGAGGAGATGACTCTGTTGGCTTCTAATGACCACAATGTGATGACATGGGGAGGAGGAGAGGAGGAGAGGGCCCGTGGCGAGACAGCGAACAAGCCTCTGGGCCCCTCACTATCATCACGAGCACATTCTTCTCTGGTACCTATCTCTGCGCTTGTTCATGTAGTCATTTATTATTCATCTATTTTAGAAACTTTCCTGCATCATACCAGTAACATATCAAGGGAAGAAGAGACAGAAAAGTCAGCCAATACACTAGAATTACCATGTGTGTCAGGTGATAGACAATGATGGGTTGGGTAGAGGGCTCTCTCTCTCTCTCTCTCTCTCTCTCTCTCTCTCTCTCTCTCTCCTCTCTCCCCTCCCCTCCCTCTCTCTCCTCTCTCTC